>NC_041360.1:11023451-11108451 GCF_900634415.1 Cottoperca gobio | reverse complement strand
CTTACATATGAGTATGAATACATGCTTGTACGTCCACACTCTTTTGAGTGTGCAAACAGGGTGGGGGTACCCAGCAGCATCAGGGACAGCCAGCAGCCATTTCTTGTGCTTGACGGAGCTGTCAGAATGCATCGGCTCGCCCCCTGTCTTTTGGGAGCGCAGGGCATGCATTTCCTCCATCAGAGAATGGAAGGATGAAACCTGGGAGTTGTCTTCATCTACAAGGACAGACAGATCCCCACAAAGAAAGGTACAGCAGACTTGTAAACAGACAGAATCTGACAGTGCGAGTCAGAGGAGTGGGACATGGTCTGAGGCTGAGACGTGAGCAGACTTGCCTGTTACATCCCACGCCAAATTATGACAAGAGAATTCCCTTAACCGCCAACTGACTTCTAATATTTTTTTTTGTGTGTGAATGTACAGCACAGTATATGTATGTGTTGAGCCGATACTATTAGATTAAGTCGGGTAGTGTGTTTTCTATTATATAAACCGCATTTTATGACTTTCCCTGCTAGCTCAGTTACATTATATAACTTCAACTGAACCTATAGCCAAGGGTCAAATTCATAAATCATGCCTCACAACTATCATGATACATTCCTTGAAGTTCAATCTTTTTCCATAACTGTGACATATAAAAACTCATAACTCATACTGATGACGGTGAATACATTTGATTAAATGCCAACTGAAGAATTGAGAAATAACGTACTAATCTCAAGAAAAACAGCATTGGTTGAATAATAAGTTATAGCGAGTGGAAGATAACTGTCTCCTCCGTTCTCCTCAGTCAGCTCGTTGTGGAACAATAAAGTAGAAATATAAAGTCGTTGCTGAAATCTTGTTTAGTCACCAGGCTGGAATCATCATTGCCGACGTGTTACAACAACAACCCACTGGTATCTGATTCCTTCTTAATGCTTGATGTAAATACAAACACTGGTAGTGTTGTGTGTGTGTTTAGGAAGCTTCACACTTGGAGGGATGGAGCGGTTGGCCTATGCTTTGATTGTCTGCTGCCAACACCTTCTGTTTGTTTACTGTACAGTGAGATAAGCAAAACCCAAAACATAGTAAAGGCTCAGCATGCTCCAACGATCATCCTTTCCTCTGGAATGCCACTGAGCAATGAATGCAATAATCTCTGAATCAAGGAGGAGTTGTTCGTTTAAACGGGACATAGTTGTTTGATCCAAGTACAACATAATTTGTCAAGGTGATGTCTGAATAGATTATTGATGAACATCAAATGGAAAAATCTAGATGTGATAGTTTTATATGTGGCTTATTTATCTGACATATCTGCTATCATTATAAACTATGTAATCTTGGCTAAAAGTTGAAAAGATTCAGAGAGAACCTTTGTCAAAAGAGAAAGTAGAGTGGAGTGTGCAGAGCAGGGGTCGGGAACCAGACAATTTTGAGCTTTGTTTCGCGAAGTGCGCGGCTTCGCTCCCAACACAAACACCCGTGCGCACACACCTACAGTCAGAGACAGAGCGGAGGAAAGGAGAGGAGTGAACAGAAAAAAATATCCACGCACGCACGAAGATATTGAAGGCCCTGTCATACCATCATTTGCTATCGTAATATCTGATCATTTCAAAAGAATTGCTGCAAAGTAATTCCCTTATGGGGCGAAGTAAAAATATTTTGCATCTACTGTTGTTTGACTTTTGGGAACTTATGAATTTGTACTGTTGACCAATAGCCTAAGCACCGCGTCCATAGTGCTAACCTATAGCTTTGAGGGAACATAAAGCTGGAGAGTTCATAACATAGGAAAGTACCAAACCTTAAAGGTGATGGTTTACATGGACTTCGCTACCTTGGAACAGAGCCAGGCTAGCTGTTTCCCCCTGTTTCTAGTCTTTGTGCTAAGCTAAGCTAACCGGCTGCAGGCTGCAGAAAGCAAATTAACATATTTCCAGTTGAACTATTGTTTCAATACCTGTGTTTCACCATCCACTTTAATTGTGCGTTCCTGCATCTCGCGTGGTGTATTTACAGAAAGCGTAACCAGGCCATTGGAGCCAATTATACAAAGAACGGTCTCCAAACCCATCGTCCAGGCGGAGGAATCACAGAAATATTTATCCTGTTTAAAAGTTTAGGAAGGAGAGAAAGGGCCTTGGCACTAAACCCTTTAGTGAGGCAAGGGGAATGAAAACCTCCAGTGTAAAAGGACCTATTAGTCTCAGGACATGGGCATTAGCATGATAGTAGACTTAGCCTCTGGGCTGAAGGAGAGGGACGCTGTCTCTACGCTTTCAGCTAGCGGGAGAAGGGGGGTTCCTATACATAAACACACACACACACACACACAAAATCTCTCTGATAGGCAGGGAAATGCAAAGTGGGGCCCTATACAGAGCATGAGGCACACCAGCGACCCAGTAAATAAGGAGGAGGCGGAGGCGGGGAGGAGAGAGGGCGGGTCGGGGAGTGAAGGAGGGCGATAAAGAGAGAGGAGAATTAAACTCGCTCACAACAGACCAAGAAGAGGAGAACCATTAAAAGATGTAAGGAGCAATTTGTAAAACTGCAAGTGACAACAATGCTTTGCAAGCATGAATAAGGAGTTTATACCGTCTTTCTGTATCTAACAGTCACTCTGTTAAAGCTGCAAATGTTCTACTCTGCTCCATTCTGTAATGATGAGTTAACAGGTGAATTGTATTCCAGCCATGACTCCTCTATGTATCGTAATAAAAAATTAAGTTTCAGATGTTCAGTGAGTCCTGAAGATTTCAACTTTTCCATGCACAGTTAAGAAGGAAAGTAGGGATGGAAGCTTGAGCAGAGGAGGTTCAAAAGGATGGGAGGGGTTAACCTGTGCACAACAAGTTGACCAACACTTCACGCCGAGTTTGGAGAGAAAGAGTTCACACAGGAAACCCAGTCAATTCTAAAAATACACACAAACAAACACCCAGTGTTCATTCAAACACAAATACAAGCATAATCATGTGCGGTCATACAAACATGCAAATGTGTGTGTGTGTGTGTGTGTGTGTGTGTGTGTGTGTGTGTGTGTGTGTGTGTGTGTGTGTGTGTGTGTGTGTGTGTGTGTGTGTGTGTGTGTGTGTGTGTGTGTGTGTGTGTGCGTGGGTGGCAGATGAAGGGAGTAGCCTCAGTCTGGGGTCACAGAGGGCAGTTATGTACAAAGCGTGTGTTGATATAGTGTAAAGATGGAGGACACACAAGCAACTCATGCAGGGAGAGGGCAACAAGTGGAGAGAATGAACCTCATTGTATGTCCGTTAGGGAGATGACGAGCATGGAGGGGTGGTGATGGTTTTGGTGTGTGTGTGTGGGGCGGGGGGCCTAAAATTAAACAACAAAACTGAAAGTGCATCCTGGCATTGAACTGTGCACCGACTAAACAATCAGTGGGCAGCGGAAGGAGGGAGGGTAGGTTACAGAGAGGAGACACCTCCAGTCAGTCCCTGGAAATATGATAAATGGGCTGTTTAATGTCTGCATTCATAGTTTTGAGACAAGGCAAGGACGTTGAGGGATTAGGCCGTGAGAGTCAATATTAGTGTTGGTGGCATTAGGAAAGCCCTGTCTGGTTAAACAAAGTAGGGCATAAAGCGTTTCCAGCTGATGTCAATGTTTGAACAATACTTTGAATCATTTGCACAGAGATGAGGTCTGCCTTGATTTATCTAATAGATCAGTCGCTGGTGTGGGGCTGATAGAGAGTCCTGCATAGTAAGAGGAGGCACAGCAGCTTTCTCGATGGACTGATAGGGGGTAGAAAGAGTTGAAAACAATCATGTCCTGATTTAGTAGGATATAAATTGTAGTTGTTTTGCTGGGATTCTGCTTAAATGTGTAATATTATGGTAGTCCTTGAAACAAAATAACCATACATATCAGCAGTGCATCAATCAGCAAATGTTATTGATCAATGATAGTCACTCAGTGCTATGCTCTTGGTTTAGTTTTCCAAAACCTGAATGAACATTATATAAGATGGATGGAGCTTTGGACTTGCATCACAGTTTGGATACAATAGTTTATGGTTTTTGTTGTATAGTTGTAGTCAGTATTTGAAACATCCATAGTGTCTTCGCTTATTTTAACAGTTTATAAAGGGACACAGGGATGAGATGCATTTGTATAAGTATGACGTGTCATTCAACAACATCTAAAGGAAAGAGTTTATACCTGTTCTGAATAACCATCTTACTAACCCATCTTTTCAAAACAATTATGTGTCTTTTGCATGTCTTTGCATGTCTTTTGTCTCAACGCCATCAATCTGACAAATGGAGATAATGGTGCACACATTCGGACAGTCTTGTTCTGCAGACCCTAACTTAGGACTTGCAAACACTTAAACTCCACAGCAAAAGTAAAAAGGAACTCTGCTGAGACCAATGATGCCTATCTACGACAACGGTTCACGAGTTTGGCCATGGTACGTGAATCTGTTTAGAAGTCATTCACCTTATTGTTATAGGCCACTCTCCCTGCCACACCCCCTTTTTTTTCTCCAATTGGCATGAACACACACACACTCCTTCACACCCACACAATTGAGCTCCATGCCAAATGTCAGCCTCCTAGAACGTTGCACGTATTAGGACAGGGACATATTACACCTTTATCATTCTTATTCGTACGTACAGTTTGGTGAGCTTAATATTTCCATCAAACTCCACCTGAGCAGACGTCTATTCAGCAAGAATAACTGAAAACACCTTTGTGTATGTGCCAGGCCTTCAATCATACTGGTTTCTTCTATTTTAAGCCACAACCCAATTAAAAAGATATTTGTGATGAGATGAAGATACAGTAGGTGGTCAGCAGCAACCTGTGTTATTTGGGGAAGCTATGGGTAGACTCAGACACAGTCAGGAGCACCAGCGACAGATTTACCTCCTGCAGAGTACAAATCTGGAACACCAACAATGCTGGGCAGAAGCAGCTGATCACTATTTGAAAGCACAGTTACCTCTACAGTAGCACCTGAGTCCGTTTGCCAGTTTTAAATGTAATAGTTATACCAAACATTGTAATGATATGCAACCTCATGCCTTATTATCTTAAAGGTATTGCACCTTAGAAGTGGGAAACTAGAAATTCAGTTTGTAAAATTAGCTGTTCTGGTTTGTGGTTTATCAGAAATGCATTAAACATAACAATTCAAAGGTTACAGATATTGCTTCAAATGGTTTTCCCATTCAATCAAAACCCAATATAGTTCAATATAGATTATTATGTTTGGATATAAAATGCATTAGAGCAGAAAATAGGATCTTTTCACAGCAGCCATTTTTCCATATCATTGCAGGGTAAGCACAGTGGTGATAAATAGCATTAATTATTGCCATGTTCCATGTAGGTGTGCCAGAGCCCTGGCACTGTGCATGCTGGCTCTGTGAGACACGTGTATTTTATCAATTACAACTGTGTTTAACCTGAATTGATACGTCAATATGTCTGCTGTAAAAAGGGTCTATTTGTACAACAAGTGAGGTCATAGGGTCAACTTAAAGGCTATGCACCAAGCGGCAACCTCCAGGGCTGAGCAGTGAAGCCTATGCAGAAGTGCCAAAAACTGCAGTTCATCCAATGTCCACTTGCGTCTGGCTCCAAAAGGGAGTCAATCTCAAATGGAAGCTTTACAACGTCTCTTCAGAAACCTGTGGGTGACCTCAAGGAGGCTGCGTCCATATTGTATACAGTCTATACTCTGCACACCCACACAGGTGTTTCCATTTATTCTGGCTGCTTATTAGATGTCTGCTCAGGCCAAGTCCAGGAATGAATAAGAATGATAATGGTGAAGTTCTACTGCTGGATCAGATGCCCTTTCCACAGCAGAGATTTTGACTTGTCATATTAGGAAAAGCACAGGTGTTACTTTTAACATTAACGAGGTCTCTTTGCCGTTTAAGTCTCCCAGCAAGACGGCTCGCACAATTCCAGGGCCCTGAAACTGAAGCAGCTAAAATTAAATTCAGCCATCATTCATTTTGTCAGATATATCATATAAAAGCTGAGGACCCCGTGATCAACAACACTTCCATCGGTAAACAAATGCACAAAGAGAAAGAAAACAGACGTGACATGTCAAAATGTCTTCTCTGAAAATGGCCTATAAAGCACAGCTTTAACAACATGGACTCTAACTAGGCAAAATAAGTGAAAACACCTGTCTAGGTGGACCCTGAATCTCGCCTATGAAAGGAGTTATTATTGCTTACTTTCTATCTTGTCTGTTGATATTTCGTATTTTATGCACTTTCACATCTAAATTACAATGTCATATCATTATTTAGTCTGAGATTGGAGGAAAAAATACTTGCTGGATTGAGCACTTCCGGCTTGTTAAAGAAGCTGAATATTTATAAACTTGAGTTTTAATAGTTCTAGTTTATTGATAGTTACAGTAAGTTTGGACTATCATTTTAAATCTAGCAAAGTGCAGTCACCTGCAGAATCTTCACACAACAGAATAAGTATACCTCATAATGTATGTGTTGCAATCCAGCATGCAGCGGCTGTCAATTAAACACTGTGACATGAGCAGTTAACCAAATGCTCTAATAAAACATTAGAGAAATCAAACAGAAAAGGTGTGGCAACATAGAGCCCTCCTTTATCAAGACAAAGGGCCTCGTTGTTTTTCAGGAGAAATTTTACAACTGTTACAACAGTTTGTTTTGATCCAGATGATAAACGAGTCTCTCTATTAGTACAGCCCAAGGTTGTAACTGCAACTTCAAAACGACCCCACACAACCTGGCAGTACAGTTCCTCATACAATATGTCAGATAACAAATGACATGCAAACCATATTCAAGATTTCATTGATAATGCATCAGTATTTTATAAAGAGATATTGATGTTCATCAAAATAACTGTTCTACAAGTGTTTGCATATGCACACCATTTAAGCAATGACAAACTAGAGTTACGTGTGTGTGTGTGTGTGTGTGTGTGTGTGTGTGTGTGTGTGTGTGTGTGTGTGTGTGTGTGTGTGTGTGTGTGTGTAGAGGTATCCCTATAAGACAGGGGGAATATGCTTGGCCCGCCTACAGCTGTGATGAATGGGTCTGAGGCTTTGTACCACAATGCCCCTTACTTCATTACTGTCACATGGAACAGATGGTGCCTTTCACCGTAGCATCACATACACACACACACACACACACACACTCACACGTTCTTTCCGGGGATGCCATCGTTCTGTGATGTGTGCACACACACACGCAGGGGACAAGGAGGCTTAATGAATTCTACACCACATGCAGCTTCTGCGCTCAGCTGAGGCATTAATTTACAGATCTGAAGAGCAACCAAACAAAAAATTTGATCATGAGTATGAAATGTTAAACAAACCAAACAGGGGGTAATTGAATGAATCAGGGAATAAACAAAGACCTGTGTTCCATCTTCCAAATGGAAAATTGTTTTGGTACTTGGGAATCTTGATTTGCCAGCGCAGTAGCACAACATCCCAAGATGTTTGAGGGAAAACAACAATGTGTGTGTGTGTGTGCATGCGTGTGTGTGTGTGTGTGTGTGTGTGTGTGTGTGTGTGCATTGATGCCTTGGGGACAGCAGGTTACACGCTCTTCTTTTCACTGTGTACCGCAACTGGTGTTCAGTGTATGAAACACACACAAAGTTCAAAATTTGAGCAAGCGCTTTTCTTTATTATGCATGCAAACACGTTTACTAAATCAAACATGAAATATGTCAACAACCACGTTAAACATTGCCCTTGTTTTAACAGTGAAAGGGCATCAGATGCACATAGATCGGCTAAGAATAAAAGATCTCACCTACTTCTTGCCCACTTTTTTTTCTTCTCCTTCATTCAGGCCATAAAGTCCTAAGCCTGTGGGTGTGTGTCACATTTGTGAAGGCCCACTGCTTGAACAACTTTCTGCTCTGCCTTAAACCAGATTGTCCTACTGAAGCCTGACCGTTATCCCTTCCATCCCGCATGGGTCACAAATTAATAAGTCCCCGCTCACTCAGTCGCACAGGAGCATCCCTGGAGCGCACAACTGTGAAGGGTAAATGGCGCACGAGCCAAGGGGGCTGCACTGTGGGGTGGAGAGGTGTGAGGAAGCAGGGTGGTGGGTGGTGAGGTCACCTCTGGAGACATGGTTAGCATAGTGATGATGGATGTACAGTAAGTCTTACTGATGAGGATCATTTTAATTATTTTATGTGGAACAGGCATCTAATCTATTTCTCCCTCTCTTTCCTGTCTTTGCTAATCTAATTAAAATCTTTAGTATTCACCAACATGTTCTCAAACTCAGCTTAGTTACTATCATCATCGTGTACCACATGTGCATCTTCATTTCCTTCTTCAATAAATATTTCTTGGTCCAAACTGTGTCTCACCTGTCCCGCAAAAAGAAAAAGAAAAAGGCTATTGGACAAACAGTCACAGTCTGAGGAGCAAAGTTCACAGGGCTGCACACTCTGCTTTAAAGTTACACCTGCCAATAAGTGGGTGCTGTAAACACTATCTTTAACTTAGCACACACGTTTGGGCACCACTATCTAACTGAAAATCAGAGCCGCTGATACAGGCACTGAGACCACACGCCACACAGTCCCCAGTCCAAGCTCTATCTCTGGGTGGAGCGAGTCCAGACTACATGGTCCCAGTATTATCTTATTGGTTTAACATTAAGCAAACTTTGGCAGCACACCAGGCCACCAGCTATTGGTTCCTCTTTGCTTTATCATATTTCTATTTACTCTCCTTTCCTTCTGCTATCTTAAAGGGGGCTATTAAAGATGCATCTTTCTTTTTTACAAGCGAACCAAGGCAGGGTGTGTGTGTGTGTGTGTGTGTGTGTGTGTGTGTGTGTGTGTGTGTGTGTGTGTGTGTGTGTGTGTGTGTGTGTGTGTGTGTGTGTGTGTGTGTGTGTGTGTGTCTGTGTGTGTCCGTGTGTGTTTAGGTACTTTTACTTAAGAGGTCAGCAGGAATGGGACAGAAGGAGAAAATCAGGATAAAGAATAAGGAGATTGTATCACATCTCTTTTCATGATTACCTCATAGAAATGATAGTGTGACTAAAAAAACAAACCTCTCTCCATTCACACATTAAATATGTCTAAAATGTATATGTCTAAAAATAAAAATTAGTAAGGAAGGTCAAATATGATATTGTGGGAAGTAGCAGAGTGCACAGCTCCATAACTTAAATAATGTATCGGGTGGCAAGGATCAATAGAAACAAAACACCAGCACTCACAGATATAGGGCCTTCTTGTTTATTATGGGCCCATAATAAACAAGAAGGCCCTATATCTATAGATGCAAGTGTTTCTTCTAATAGTGAGAGATAACATAAATTAAAAATAGGAATTTGACTCCCAATTTTTAAACGTAAAGGACAAAAGCTGCCTCTTTATTTCAAAACAATATGTGCAAATGTTAACACATCATGTACCACAATACGCAAACAATGGCTGAATGAATGGCCTTTTTTTGGACTATTAGTGGAGTAACTGGTCCCCGTGGGCAGCAGATGCCGGACAACCTCCTCACCCTGCAACAATAGCTCCCAGTCCATGCTGTCCATCCATCTGTATTTGTCCAATACAGTAAAGAATCCCTGCAGGAAAACCAACTGGCATTCTTCTGTTGTCTATTGTAACGAAAATATCACAGGAATGGATCACTAGGAAGACTATCCAACCTAATTCTCTGAAACCAAAAAGAAGGTCATGAATGGACTGGGATTGATCAGGGAACAAATAGACCAAATTCTCCCAGCCTGCCTTTCTCTACACACACTAGAATCTGAATGGTTAACTTAGTTAATATCCACAGCCTGTGGCTTCATCCCTGTCAAAGTCTGATGGAGTAGCCGGTTTCAGTAGGTGGCTCGTAATGTCTGGGGGGTTCATACATGCTACTGCTGCTGCTGCAGGTCTTCACTGCTGTCTCTGAAGTGAGTGAATGTGGACCCCCCAGTAGAAGTGAAAGCACATCACACATTCCTGTGTCTACAAGGAGATTACTTATCACTGCAGTGACACTGGACACCAATGGGTCAAACACATGTTTGCATCAACCCCTGGAGGAGTACACCTCTCTTATTAAATGACCTGATGCATTGATTGCTATACATTGGTCTAAAAAGTAAAATACTTCCTCAGCAATCAGAACAGGGCAATGCACCATCTTAACATTTAGTGGTTTAAATCATTGTGTATTTGTCATTTTATCTTAGCTGACTGATCTATAGTTTATGACTTGGAAGCTGTCACATCATGACAAATAGTATATATGCTTCTGGGCGTCAAACTCTCTCAACGTTCAATGCCTACGCAAGTTTTATGAGCTAAACAGCCTGAAAAAAGACTGGAGATACAATGACTCAAAATATTTGAATCAATTAGTTCTTAAATATTTTGCAGGCATAGAAAGGCTTGCTTTCTGAACAAATGGTTTCATAATTTATGAAATTAGGTAAGAATTGTATTTTATATGGGGTACCAATAAAATACTTACTTGGTACCCCATTAGGTACAGGACCAAATACACTTTGTTTTTGCCACTAAAGAAATCTAAAAAAAAAAGAGTAGAAACTTCTGAACTAGACAACTAACCACTTTGTTCAGCTGCCTAATGTGTTAGCCAGACTTATTCAGTGCTATCCAGAGGCTTTCAACTTGCTTCTAAGTTGCCAAACGGGTTATATGTATTACAGAAAGTCCTGAAAGAACAGGACAATTATAGTCTTGTTATGGAGGCTGATTTGAATGGGTTAGTTAGTGTAACGACCACAGGGCGGTGTGCTATCTGCCTGTCTGCTGGGTGGTAAAGCTCCAGCCTGGACTCTGCCCAGAGAAGAGGAATGGGGGAGGAGGAGGGATGAAGGGAAGCAGGGGTTTATCCTTTATTGCCCATAAAGACCCAAGAGAGGAGTCGCTCGTGTGCAGTAAAAAGCTCTCGACATCTGCCGGGATGTTGACTCAAAATCTTTATCACCAATATCTAATCGCTCGCCTTCTCCCCCTGATAAATGGGCTCATGTCGGAATTTTCCCCCTCTAACTAAGAGACATGCTAAACACAGGTGTGGGTGTGGGTATGTGTGTGTGTGTGTGTGTGTGTGTGTGTGTGTGTGTGTGTGTGTGTGTGTGTGTGCGTGTGCGTGTGCGTGTGCGTGTGCGTGTGTCTGTGTACAGATAGAGGGGATATGTGAAGACCTGTGCAATCACCAGTGCAGGTGTAGGTGTGTGTTTACCTGTGGATTCTATATACCTGCAGAGGTCTTGAACCTGGACAGGGCATAAAGAGAGTGTGGTTGTTACCTAACAAACTGTGAATAATGGTGAGCAGAGCAGACCTGCTGCCACACGCCATCGAAATTAACTGAAAACACAATGCACATGCACACAAATTCAAAGAGAGATAGGCTGTTGATGCTTATTATGCGGTGGATAATTAAATTGAATGAATGTGGTGAGCCGCTGCTTTCTTTTCCTTTCTGTCTTTCTTTCTCGAAGAAATGCTTCTGACATTCCTCTCAATGACTAAATAGGGAGAAAAGAAAATCAAGTGATGTTCAAAGCTGACGGTTTCTTTAGATCAATAACAATGAGAGGTCTTTTTCAGATTCTCTGTCTGATGTGAGATACTAAGATCTTACACACTTCAAAGTGTTAGGATTACACTCTTTGCTTCTGTTAATCCCGGGGAGTCAAATGACAAGAGCTGCTTCTCTTGTTCGCATGGGATGGCATGGGTCGAAAACTGTTACCACCGGCAACAAAAACACAAGGGAGAAAAAGCGAAGTGCTCTCTACCTGAGTCTAAATATTGACTCTGAGGTCTGTCACTTCGTCCAGTTTTGCTTGACTGCTGTTCACACAAGAGCAGCGTGATTCAAGATAAAAGCACTGCACTTCATGGAAGCCATTACAAAAGCACAAACCAGAAACTGCTCAATCTTGTACTAATCCTCATTTTTCAAACACTGATGAATACTGATGAATGAGCACACTGCTGTAAGACCAAACATCACCCAGAAACTCTGCGTTGACGTGCACCTCCATGTGCAGGTACAGACCATAAATTGGTCAGGTTTGAGGAGTGACAGTAATTGTGATGTGTTCTGTCGCTACCACAGGAACATAGCAACAAAATGTGGTTCAAGGACTCCAGGCTAACCTGAAGGACTAGCGTGTGTGTGTGTGTGTGTGTGTGTGTGTGTGTGTGTGTGTGTGTGTGTGTGTGTGTGTGTGTGTGTGTGTGTGTGTGTGTGTCTGCACATGTAAAAAGCAACTACTGTCAGTAGAACTAAAGTCTCGCCACACCCAGAGGTGCATGTTATAATGGTTGAAATACAATGTGAACAGACTTAGACACACACCCACACACACAATAAAAAACACAAACACACACACAACTAGTGACTTGTGCCGTCTGAAAATGTGGAACCAGTGGGGGAACGTGAAAAATGACAATAACAGTACTCATGTACTACACTGATAGACAATATTGAGACTTGTGTACTTGAGTGTTTCTATTTTATGCCACTGACTTCTAATTCACCACATTTAAGAGAAACACATTGTACTTTTTACTCAGTTACTTTTATTTGACATATGTACTTTGTACTTAAACATTCAAGCACACGATGACCTTATAGATTACATTAACCAACAGTATATAAAGTACTTAGAATTAGCTAAATCTCCAATACATCAGTAAAATGGTAGTTATATGAAATAGAATATATATTAATATACCACTACATGGGCAATTTTTCCACGAATACCTTTACTTTTGATACTTTAAGTACATGTGTTTATAATAGTTTTGAATGCAAAACTTTTACTTGTAACGGGGTATTTTTACATGGTGTCGTCGTTATTTTTATTTAAGTAAAAGATCATCATTGTCCAGTTCACATACTGCACACGATACATTAACCCACTCAATTTCATTACAGGCCTAGCTAAGACAAATGACAGCTTTACAATGTTTGAGTGAAATCTGTCTTCAGTGGTTTTACAGCATTCTTTAATTGAGACAATGCCGTCTAATTACCCTCCTTACCCACATGTGACCCTTTTGCCATATTAACTCTTCCAGAATGTGCTTGCTTATCTGTAAGTAATGCAATAAAAGGGAATATACGAGTGAAAGTGAAGTAAAGATGCATGTATTATGAGGCAGTCCGTCTACAGTGCAGGTGAGTACGCACACATCTCAAAATGGTCAGCAGATAGGAGCTGTCACTAAACAATAGAAGCAAGGCTGAGGCCCAGCCGGCCAGCGCTGCAACTGCAGGGGGATGCAGACGCATACTGATAGAGGATGAGAGAGGGAGAAAAGGAAGACCTCCTACCAGCAAGGCCACACAGGATCAGCCACATTGTACTAATTCATCTGACCCCCAGTCGGCTTCCGTTTGTGTTTGTTTGTTTGCTTGTTTGTTTGTTTGTTTATTGGGGGGGTAACACATCTAAATCCCAGTAGTACCGGTGAACTAGCACGCTGCTCTCTCTAAGAACATAGTATTGACATACTGGGCACATAGATTGTTCATTCCCCTGGCATCAGTGAATACGGTTGAAATGGGATTACACAGTGACTTGTCTTCAGCTCAGTCCTCCACCCTTTTTTTTTGTCTTTTTTCTAGCCCTACTTTGGACCTGACCCTTCTCTTAGGTCTATAAAGCCACGCTGATGAGCCTGACTGGCCCGAGCTCTTGGGGCCAGTAATAATCTCTCTTTAGGAGGCTGAGAGGGTGAAGTGAGCCATAAGAACCCTCTCTGTCAGCTTTAACCGGCCAGCAGAAAGAAAAAGTCATAATTATAGTACTCTATCTGGCTGGATTTAAATAAAGCTTCCTGGCTGGGCCCCTATAGACACACACTCTGTCGCTCATACACACACACACACACACACACACACACACACACACACATGCACTTCAATAAAGAGGCACTAATCAATCAGGGGTTCCCTGCCACGGCTTCATTGGAGCCTCTTTCTGAAAGAAGGACTGACAGCCCTCAACCTCCCAGTATTGTCAGACAAGACTGATTAGGCTTCTGACTGGCTACCCTCAGCCACCAGCTAGAAAAGCATAGAGGTTAAAAGGTCTCCATTTGAAATTGACGAGCACTGAAAAGTTCTGGACACCTGCTTTTTAAAGTGATGCTTGTCGCTGCAGTTCTATCCTCCTTTTTTGTTATTTGCAATTTGAGGGCAGTGCAGGGGAGAGGGAGAGAGTTGTTTGAGAGAGTAAAAAAGGGTGAGTGGGGTGCGTGTGTGTGTGTGTGTGTGTGTGTGTGTGTGTGTGTGTGTGTGTGTGTGTGTGTGTGTGTGTGTGTGTGTGTGTGTGGCTTAAGTTTTGAAGGGGGAGCTTGGCTGTGGGCCAAGGCTGGAACAAAGAGGGGACACTCTTTACATGCATAGCCAGACAGAGTAAACTGGCCAGCAGCACTGCCAGCAAATACAAGGCTCAAAAACAGACTTAGAGAGAACGGAAAGAAGAAGGAAAAAAACAGGAATATCAGACTAACCCGACCGTCAGCTTGTTCCACCTCCAAAACTTTTCATCCTTCGTGTTTGGTTAAAATGATAAAATGTATTGGTTGGCATGAGTATAGGTCGTTAAATAGCACAAGCTGCTTAGATTTTATTGTGTTTGTGTTCAATATAGAACTGCTTGGCCATGGGTAAACGGAAAAGATATCCCTTCGTAAACACCCACATGATTAACAAATACTGCCAATTAGTGCAGCACAGCAACTGAGACAGTGGAGGACGGAGAGGAGTGGAGAGGAGTGGAGAGGAGCGGAGAGGAGAGGAGAGGGGAGGAGAGGAGAGGAGAGGAGAGGAGAGGAGAGGAGAGGAGAGGAGAGAAGAGGAGATGAGAGGAGAGGAGAGGAGAGGGGAGGAGAGGAGAGGAGAGGAGAGGAGAAGAGAGAACAGAAGAGGAGATGAGAGGAGAGGAGAGGAGAGGAGAGGAGAGGAGAGGAGAGGAGAGGAGAGGAGATGAGAGGAGCAGAGCGGAGAGGAGAGGAGAGGAGAAGAGAGGAAAAGTGAACATATACAGATACACATGTCTAACCTATTGATAGAGTATCACTTACTTATACAAAATGTATCAGACGAATGCCCAACGAATGCATAACGTATACAAAAATATGGCGTATACAAAATATCGGCAACACGCTGGTTTACGTAGATATAAGGTAAGGTATAAGTAGTATTCATTAAGAGCTCACTGTGTTACGCTGGTGTACGTAGATATAAGGTAAGGTATAAGTAGTATTCATTAAGAGCTCGCGGTGTTACGCTGGGGTGCGTTGTTGAACGCTGATGTTTTGAGCATGTTCAAAATTACCGGACGTACCCGACGTGTGCTTCATAAGATATGCAGACATTACGTGACGTTAGACATACAGTTAGGTCCATAAATATTTGGACATTGACACAATTTTCATAATTTGGGCTCTGTACACGACCACAATGGACTTGAAATTAAACAATCAATATGTGCTATAAGACTTTCAACTTTAATTTGAGGGTTTTTACATCCAAATCAGATGAATGGTGGAGGAATTACAACACATTTAATACGTGGTATCCCCTTTTTAAGGGACCAAAAGTAATTGGACAAAGTAACATAATCAGAAATCAAATTGTCACTTTTAATATTTGGTTGCAAATCCTTTGCAGTCAATGACAGCCTGAAGTCTGGAACCCATAGACATTGGTCCTTGGTGATGCTCTGCCAGGCCTCTACTGCAGCTGTCTTCACTTCCTGCTTGTTCTTTGGGCAGTTTCCCTTCAGTTTTGTCTTCAGCAAGTGAAATGCATGCTCAATTGGATTCAGATCAGGTGACTGACTTGGCCATTGCAGAACGATCCACTTCTTTGCCTTAAAAATCTCTTTGGTTGCTTTCGCAGTGTGCTTTGGGTCATTGTCCATCTGCACTGTGAAGCGCTGTCCAATGAGTTCTGAAGCATTTGGCTGAATAAGAGCAGATAATATTGCCCGAAACACTTCAGAGTTCATCCTGCTGCTTTTGTCAGCAGTCACATCATCAATAAATACAAGGGAACCAGTTCCATTGGCAGCCATACATGCCCACGCCATAACACGACCACCACCCTTCACTGATGAGGTGGTGTGCTTTGGATCATGAGCAGTTCCTTCCCTTCTCCATACTCTTCTCTTCCATCATTCTACAAGTTGATCTTTGTCTCATCTGTCCACAGGATGTTGATCCAGAACTTTACAGGCTTTTTTAGATGCATTTTAGCAAACTAATCTGGTCTTCCTGTTTTTGAGGCTCACCAATGGTTTACATGGTGTGGTGAACCCTCTGTATTTACTCTGGTGAAGTCTTCTCTTGATTGTTGACTTTGACACAGATACACCGACTGTACCTCCTGGAGAGTGTTCTTGATCTGTTGTGAAGGGCTTTTTCTTCACCAGGAGAAGAATTCTTCTGTCATCCACCACAGTTGTCTTCCATGGTCTTCAAGATCTTTTGGTGTTGCTGAGCTCACCAGTGCGTTCTTTCTTTTTAAGAATGTACCAAACAGTTGATTTGGCCTAATGTTTTTGTTATTTCTCTGATGGGTTTGTTTTGATGTTTCAGCCTAATGATGGCTTGCTTCACTGATAGTGACAGCTCTTTAGATTTCATATTGAGAGTTGACCTCAACACATTCCGAAAGCAAATACCACACTTGAAATGAACTCTAGACCTTTATCCTTGTCATTGAACTAACGAGGAAATAACACATACACCTGGCCATGGAACAGCTGAACAAAGTCTCCAAAGATATCTTTTTTCACTCTCATCATGTCTTCTGCTAGTTCTGTGTATGCTGTAGAATGTAGATGAAACACAACAACACTTGGATGCAACCCTCATCACAGAACTGTATCCCTAACCTCTGAATGGCCGAGTAGCAACTGAACAATTCCTCAGTGCCATGACACTTCAGATGAATGATTTCTAAAGAGCAGCTTTTTTTTCCATCACTGTTATTTTTAAGAAGGAGGTGCAGTGGATTCTCTTTCATTCACTCTCTTTTTTTTTTCTTCCACTGAGATCAGCTTAAAGCTCTACAACGACTTTGCCCTTTAAAAAGGAGAGCCACTCCATCAATGAGGGACAATAGTATATTCTGACAAAAAGTCTGAGGGCGTTACGCCACCCTGCCATCACCAGGTTCTCTTCCATACAGCCTCTGCCGGTGACTGGTAAATGCCACTTTCAATCTTTCTCCTTTCTTTCTTCTTTCCTTTTCACTCCTCCTATTCCTTGCCCTCAATGGGTGTGTTAAGTATTGTGCATTCTGATGGGGGCGGTGAGTCAGTCAGGATCATTAAAAGCAGGCCGAGCCTTTGGCCAGATCAAAATAATTAACTGGAGAGGTCACAAGCTAATGAAATGAAATGGGGGGCTGAATGGAGCCCCCAAATGGTGCTCACTAATCCTCCCTTTACCTTGTTTTAGGGAGGGGGCAGGACTCTGTAAGCCAGGGCATCTCTCCAGATAATAGGTTGTGAGGTGCAGGGGGATCAGGGACTATGGATTTGTGTGTGTATGCATATGTGTGTTCATGTGTGTGTGTTCATGTGTGTGTGTGTGTGTGTGTGTGTGTGTGTGTGTGTGTGTGTGTGTGTGTGTGTGTGTGTGTGTGTGTGTGTGTGTGTGTGATAGAAACAGAGTGAGAGAACAGCAAATAGCATCCATCTCGATTTCTCATTTAATCCCCTTCTGAGTCACAAAAACAAATTTTTCTACAAACAAGTCAAATTGTTTCCAGGAGGGTGTTTTCTTTTCAGTTGCTCTAATCAATATCAGCTTTACGTAATCGTGCGTCATGAAAGGTGGAGTGCAGAGAAGCGATCTCCCTCGTTCAAGATATTGACATTTCTTTTTTAAATCCCTAAAAGAGCCTAAATCTAATAAGAAGAGAAGGATGATATATTTAGCAATATCACATTGTAAGTTCACATAAGAAAAACTCCTGTCAACTTTTGTCAACAAAATATATAGTCTAGTCCAAAATAAAGTTACTCATTATTGCTTTATGATACAGTATATTATACAGTTGGGTTGTTATTTCTGCTGCATTATCAGAGTTGTACTGTCGTAGCTGGTCAACGGCTTTATTGTTAGGTAATTGAATAGATAATAATGCATATTTTATAAGTCTACGAAAGTCAACGAAATCTGCAAAGTCATCGAGAACTATAGCTGTCAAATACATGTAATAAAACGCACAATATTTGCCTCTGCAATAGAAAGGAGTAGAAGTCTTAATAAGCCTCTATTTGAATTAATTACAGTACTTGTAAATGCATTGTACTTCCAATGCATGTAACAAGAGATCAAAGAGAGAAGACAAATGTGGCCAACATCAAGGCTGTGAATCAATACAAATCACAAAAAACCTTAACTGTGGTTTAACATTCCTGAACAACCTTTACTTGATTTTATTTTTTTATTTTTTTCTAATCCTGCATGTGCTCTCATGTTTCCATTCAGAGTCGTTACACACAAACCTTTCATTACTAGAATCAAGTGTACACTAAGCTTTGATACCATAAAGAAGGCACTTCCATTGTGTCATGCAGAGATATTCACAAGACATATAAAAGAAAAATATCTAAGTGTCCTACTGTCTGTCTGAATCGAACAATAGAAGAATGAGGCATGGGATCCGAAGCTGAGGGCGATGCGTGTCAGAGGCTGATGAAGCCGTGGTGTGTCACTGTGAACAGGTTCTCCAGAGGCAGGCTACAACCTGCTGAGGACCCTAGGACATGACTGTGTGTGTGTGTGTGTATGTGTGTGTGTGTGTGTGTGTGTGTGTGTGTGTGTGTGTGTGTGTGTGTGTGTGTGTGTGTGTGTGTGTGTGTGTGTGTGTGTGTAGGGAGGGACTGAACTTGTTTGAGTAAAAAAGAGGGTAGAAAAGTGGTTTTCAAGGTTAAAGGTTTGACCCTATGACATGCAGACAGACAATTTCAATTTGCACACCAACCCACGCATACACACACTTTGAAAACATGACAACGTATTGCTGAGTGAAGGAATGCACCTGATCTACAGAAGCACGGGCGAAAGCTATTTGAACACACACACACACACACACACACACACACACACACACACACACACACACACACACACACACACAGATAAAAGCACACACACACAACATGCCCACACATAACATGTTTTTAGAAAGAGCGTTTTTTTTCTTTGAAAACTTAGCTTATCATGTCATCACACACATACACATAACAGAGGGCAGAGAAGCATAGGTATTGGTGAAGTTTTAATGAGGTGACAGGAGGTCTGTGGAGAAGTAAACATAATGATAGGTGGGATGGGAAGAACCGATATGGCTCTTCTAGTAATAGGTACGTATAGCAAGAAATAATACATTCAAGCCATTAGTACATATAGTATTGATTATTACGGTTCTGTTGATAGACTCAATCAAGCAACAGCTGAGTGCTGAGGCCAATGTGACTTAAGATGCAGTTCCTATAATGGCCACAAGATGCTGACTATCAAGGTGATTGGGTAAAACGCCAACTTCTTTTAGTAATAAAACATTTTGTTCACCAAACATTTTTCTTGATACAGAATTTCCTTATAATGTTCTGGTGTTATTAACTATAATTGTTCTATTAAAGGGCATTTTGGACAACGTATTCAAATTATTGAATGAAGTAAAAGAAGTGTTACCACACTATATAAATACCCAATTACCAGTTAAAAGCCGGCGTTCAAATTCTGACTTCAGAAAAAGCACAAAATCAGCAAATCATATCATTATATCATCAGTTATGTCGTTATATTACTGGACCATTGTTCTTGATACATTTAGATCTAAACAGTACTTGAGCTGGAGCTCATTTGAAATGCTTTATAGCAGGGGTGGGGAACCTTTTTCCTATCAAGGGCCATTTTCTTTTTACAACATCCTTCGAGGGCCGTACTAATTATTGAACTCATAACCTCTGCAAAAGAATTTTAAGACACAGCCCATTCATTTCACCTTTCTTTTATGCTGTGAAAAAAAGCAACTTTTTCTGTTTTATCAGAAATCAGAAATCCTTTATTAGTCCCACAATGGGGACATTTATCTTGTCACAGCAACAGAACATATGAAGTAAAAAGGCAGTACACAATAATTACATAGAATAAAAAATAATATAAGTACCAAGTGGTTGATAGAAAATAAAGTGAGTATTGCACATGGCAGTGATCATTGCACAGCAGTGGTGCAACAGTCTGTTCTTGGTGTGGTGGTCTACCTCTCTATCTCTCCATGTTTGTATGTTACGCTCTGCAGAGAGCTGCTTGTTGGGCCAAACTCCGCCGAAGAGCGTTAACTTTATCCAAACGCACTCGTCCTTTCAGCTCGTGCAGTTCGGCATGTTTTGTGCAGTAATGACGCTCGAGGTTATTTTTAATCACCGCAAGTATGTCCACACAAACTAGACACACTGGCCTTTTACTTCCACAAAGAAATAATCGTTCGTCCATTTCTCCTGGAAAGTGCGACATTCCGCATCCAGCTTTCTCTGTTTTACATTCGCCAAGCTGCGTTCACTGATGTCAATGACAGTCTCGTTTAATATTGAAGTTTATTGACATGACGTGACCACGTGATGACACGTTCCGCTCGTGTTGTGTTCAAGGACCCTGACCTTGGCCAGGTCAGTCGGCCGTTATATTACAGATATATATATATTGCCGTCTAGTTTATTTTGCTAGTGCATTTCATTTTTGCGTGTGTTTTACAAATTACCTCACGGGCCGTATACGGCCCGGGGGCCGGAGGTTCCCAATCCCTGCTTTATATACTTGTATGTAGTTAAATCTATAACACAACATGATATTTTATACACTGACTTATACAAGTTTTGCTTATAGAAACTTGAAAAGTAACTAAAGATGTCAAATAAATGTAATGGAGTACAAAGTACAATATATATATATATATATATATATATATATATATATATATATATATATATATATAAATATATATACAGTATATACCTATAGTGCCTCATTCATACAACTATATAAATGTATAAAATGTAAACGTAAAACAATTTGCATTTTGGGGATATGTAACAGGTGTCTCTCTCACTCTGTCACATTTCAACTGTCATGGTTGCTTGTTGCTTATCCCACCACAGATTAATTAAGCGGAACCTCTTTTCCCTGTGAATGAGGGACATCAAAGAAGCTTCATCCAATGTGTGTTAATCAGTTAAGATATCACTAATTAAATAAGTCAGTATACATTATCTGAATGATAGATTCTCACTGCACTCACTGTTCTCTGTAATCACAGGTAATCTTGCTTTCCTCACTTGCGCACTAACATTTATACTAATCCTGCATTCTTCTCTTATCCATCACTAAACATTGTCTCCATCACTAACTTGATTCTCATGAGTCCAGAACATGTTTTCCTTATCTGCCTGACATCATTGTGTGTTACTGTTTTAGTATCAGCTCCAGTTTATGGTCCCGTTATTGTGTCCATCATCCTCTTTCCTACATATAACCTGAAACATCAGCTCCAGCTCTGCTCGACCTTCCTCGTCAGCCCACACAAGTACAAAAAAACCTCTCCCTCTCGAGCTCTAGACAAGCAGCCCACTCCAGGCTGCAGTCTCTCTGAACCATCATTTACAGTCATTAGGCAAGAATAAGCTCTGTATCACAGGAGTCCACCAGCATCCAGTTTAACCCAGCACAATTAGCACATCCGTTGGAGTAGAATTACCCTGTAAAATGAGAATGCGCTGGACAAAAGAGGCAGGAGAGTTGGAGATGAAAAAAGAGGGTAAGTGTGAGAGAAAGGGGGAGCGAGGAGGAGTGGAGAAGTAAGGGAGGACAGGGAGAGATTAAAATTGTTTGAATTGGGTCCACGCTCGCCCCATTCATTTGGTATTCTGCTCAAATCAGGTCTTTTGTTCAGCTTGGCGTAAAGTAGTGTCAATCATCTCGACCCGGTTTTGTAGAATGGGGAAATTTATTATGAATTTGCTCCTGCAAATAATGAGGACTACCCCCTGCCTGTTCTCCCTTTCCCCTCCTTCTTCTCCCCCCAAGCCACCTCTCCTCTCTCCCCGTTGCCTCCACCCCCATATCAATGCTGCAGAATAGGCAATAGAGAGTGAAGTTAGCAATCTCAGGGCCACTCGCACTCTGGACCCACATCAAAGTGACAGAGACGTCCAATCAGATTTGTCTTACAGGCATTACATGATGAATATGGTGCGGCCGTAGCACAAAAGCGCCTTTGTGTCTCCTCCGAGCAGAGACTATTCACAGCCCGCCACAGCCAGCCAGAGTGGAAGTAAATGGCCAAAAGGGCCCAGGCCAACAAAAAAAAGCACCCAAACTTGTGCAGCACAATGGCCCATGCAAATCACAGCCCCCGCCACCTCCACCCTACCACACATCCCCACCTCTACCATCCCTCCACCCTTCAGGCCTGAGCTCGGTTCCTCCTTTGCTGGGTCGTCTGAAGTTTAGGGCCTATTCACACTGAGGTGTCAGTTAAAAGTGCTGAGCTGCACGCATTCAAACATTCATTTGAAAAGAGAAAGATTTCTTTCTTTAGAAAGATAGAAGAAAAACACGAGTCGAATGACTGACTTTTTTGTCAGAAAGTAAGAGTGACTTGGCGGCTGTGGGAAAGGCTCCTATTTAGTAAGACTTCTGCTGTGGGGAAGAGGATTTCCAGCACACAGGAGTGACACTATTTAGTTTGCTTGCATTGAGAGAAATTATAAAAGGAAATGTGATGGGCCCATTTTGGCAAAGAGAAAGAACTTGTATTGATTTCCGTTTATTCCTTTAACACAGTGATGAACATTACAACTCAGTGCATGACTCTGATTCTAACTGCAGAACATCTCTAGCAGATATCCAGTACAATAGATAACTCACTACGTTACATCTCCCACTCTGGGAATGGAACATCTTAATAAAGATGTCTGAATTTGAATCCTATAGAAAATGAACTATCAAGAATGTTCAGTTTAAGGGCCTACTTCATCACAGAAGATATTAGCATCTGCACTGGTTCAAATGTCCGTTCCTGCTGTGCTCCTGCTGTGCTTGCTTTTTGAGGAAAAGGAAAACTATTTGCTCTATGAAGAAGACTCTTTAGTTAGAAGAAAAGGCTTAGGTAGCATTTGCAGTACCATCAATTCAGTAAGGAGTGAAAAGACTTGAAGCTTTAAATATAAAAGGCCTTTATTATCATGGCACAGAACCAATGTTCCTGAAGTTACTGACCATAACTTCTATCAGGGCAAAAAAGGAGTAGCAGCAATAGTGATTAGTGCAAAATACGTGTCTGTCCATAATGTCTCTACTACCCAGGACCTTACTCAATCAATAGCCAAGGGGTCAACAGATTTGTCTCTGAACCAGCTGCACGGCCCTGTGTGTGTGTGTCTGTGTGTAAATGAGTCTATTCCAAATCAGTTCAGCATGTTTTGTGTCTATGTTAAATATAAAGGTGGCTGTGCCTCTGCTTAAACATTAACACCTCTGTAAGCATTGCTCAAGGTTGTGCACCTTCTCTCCATTCATCTACATCAGTGCTCTGCCTGTGTCATCCCTCCTTTGTCAGTAATGCATTTATTACATATTTACATCTTCACAGCTGCAGCTCAGTATGTCACAGAGCGACTGTAGGTTTGTGTGTTGTTTATATTGTTTGCATTAGGTGAAAATCTTTCCGAATTGTTGATTCAATATTGTTCATGGAGCAAATATATGCAAGTTCACTGCTGTGGAAAACGCAAAGGAGTCAAGGTTTTTTTATCCACCAAATCCAAATCAAACACTTTGTTTGATTTGTAATAATTGCGATTGTCCTAAGAATCAGAGGCATAGACAGGTGTGTTTGTCTTTCAGTAGTGCATAATGAGAAACATTCTGGTTTCCCCGTAAACCCAGTAGCTGACTTTTCACTCTATCTGCAGTTCCTGGTGCACCTGTTGCTCTGTAGGTATGCAGATGTGCCTCTGGGCTGTGATTTGATGAGCCATGCCCTCACATCTTCAGCAACTTTCCTACTTATTGTTTTAGATTCAACTTAAAATAACTTATTATCACAACCATTTCAGAACTTAAGATCAAGAGTCTTGTGCCTTGAAATTAGTCAAATGAATTGTCTACTGAGCATTTACTAAACTAATTAAAGTGTATTTAAATAAACCCAACAACAACAACAACATTCTTATTAGCAGAACCTGCTTTTTCATTCATGTATGTCAGATAAGTCACTTTTCTTGGAAAAGGTGTGAACAACAAAGCAACCATGAAGACTAGTATCTGCTACATCCCCTATACCCCACAGATGTTGGTGCAAGTCATCACAGCTGTAAACTTGATACCCAGATGTGTTGTGCAAAATAAATTACATTAATTATTTCAAATGTTATGTGGGGTTCCAGGTGTAACGTCTGTAAATTGAAGCTTTTTTTTTTACAAGTCCAGATCAATCAACTCAGTTAACATTAGAAAGAACCAACAAAACATTCAGAATTCGATCGTTATCTCACATTTTAGTGTAGATGATACGTTGATGTTGAAATAACTGAATGTTTTTACGGTACAGTTTTTTTTTGTTGCTAAATGATAATGCTTAATTTCCAAATTAATCCCGCTAAGATGCTGAGAGAGTAAATAGTTATGTTATTAGTGGCAGTTAGACTGTTATGTAAATATTGTCTACCTCTAAAATGATTCATGTTGTGGGACATACACTGATACACGTTTTTTGCCGAGGGCGTCAAAACATGGAAGAAACGAAGTTTGAACACCAGAACAAGTTGAGCACTGCACAATTTACGCAAGGAAAAGGGCTTAAAAATCCACCAAGCACTCTGACGACTGCATGCAGAGCAACAGATGACCCTTCACCACACCACTCTTGGCCAGTTTAGGACTATATTATAGTCTAGGTATGTGCGCATTTGGCGTTTCCATGGTTTGCGCATTCATCATGGCTTTGCGACTGAAAACGCATGCATAAATGAGCTGCATGTGATTGATTATTCACCATTGGATTACGTCAAAATTAACATGGCCCTTATGTATTGTCCAAGTGAAAATGACCCACGGACAAGATGACATGAATAAATCTATTTTCGCCCCTGCTTGTCCCTATAAGGCTGAGGAGAAAATTGCAAATCCATCTTAGAGGACAAGAGACAAGCGCCTATTTTCACTTTGTGCCCTGGCCTCTGCCTGACACTGAAGGACATCAGAAACAACAGTATAATAGTGGAGCATCGGGGTATTTTGCGCCCAACATTGATGTGTCTTTTGGAGTACCGGTGACATAGGACATTATATAGCAGAGCGTAATTAATGTCATTTATCACTTGTTGGATTTTGTCACCGACAGGGCTCAACATACGCGAGCCATTAACCAATGGGAGCGCGAGAGCCCCTTTGTTACCGAGTACAGGCACGTGGCTTACACCTGCAGGCTGCAGTGTGTGTGTGTGTGTGTGTGTGTGTGTGTGTGTGTGTGTGTGTGTGTGCGTGTGTGTGTGCGTGTAATTCAAGCCTGTGGCACACTTATTTATTTTTTATCAATGTTGGCTGATGTAATGTATTTTACCTTTTAAATGAACGATGCAATACTATGGCTACAAGACCAGCTTCGATCAGCCTCTCTTGTTCCCAATTTTCCACTCCCACAGAGAGTACCAGGTGAAATTAAACTCGTTATTTCTCGTTCTGCCTTGCTGAATTTGGCATGTGTTTAATTACAATGGAAGATCTCCCATAATTGGCATAATGAGGCGCAAAGCCTCACACAATAGTGCTCACAATGTGGCGTTGTGCGCCCCATTTCGCAGGAGATGGGCTTTTTGGTTGGGCTGTGTGCGCCATGAAAAACACAGTTGGGGATACAACTAGTCTACAACCCCAGGTTTTATTTAGATTGATCTCAATCGGGTAATAAGAATTTTGACCCTTCTCATTGTCTCGCTGACTTTCCCCGGGCCGTATTTCAAAGCGTCTATACCCTTTTGAGAGGAGTGAATTGCACCCCTTCTCCCCCCTCCCTCTCTCCCTCCGCTCCAGGCGCTCTGGGCTATTGGGTAAGGGCAGAGTACGCAAAAGAAACAATGCAATGCATGAAACGTAATATTAATCTCCCCGTCCTGAATGCAGACAAAGCGCTGTAGAAGGTGCACGTCTATAATGGTTATTGAGTGCTCACCCAGCTGCGCAATTTTCCCCCGTGTGCCCATGCAAGTCGCAAAAAGGTCATGCAGGGGCTTTGAATACAAGAGAAGCTCCCTGGTTTGCTCAATTACCGACACACACACACCCCTCACACACACACATAAATGTGTGCAATGTCAGCTGAATAACCAAACCACTACAAAAGCATATAATATAAATAGATTCATATTTATTTATAAAACTTGTCTTACACAAAATATATCTGTTAAAATCAAATATTTACATTTTAGGCTACGGGAAATGGAGAACAAGTGCATACATTGATAAAGGTCTCCTTACCACTTATGTTTAAAAGAAAAAACACACAATTACAATCTGTCACAGGTAGTAGCCTTGATATTGCTGTCCAGTCACACAACTCATACATGCCAACTCACTGCCTCACTGACAGCTGGCTCTCACAACACTGTCAAGAAAAGTGGCAGTGGCTGTTGTTCAAGAACATTGTTTGTTTGACTCAATTCTACAAAAATATGTCTTCATGTTAAAACAATTCGTTGTATGATACACTTTTGTTATGAAAAGGGAGGAAACATTGGACATCACTAGAAAAGTCTGTTTATCTGTGTTGTGCCTTCCAACAGATGTGGCAGCAGAGGAAGGCAGTCCTGCTCTTATGAAACACTCATCAAACAAGTCCTCTGGAACTGTAGAGCCGTCTCTGCAGAGCCTTGCTGTGTCACGTATTAATTGCACTTATTCAAACATAACATCAACAGTTTTTTACTTCCACGCGTCGACGTGACACCAACTCGCTCCTTCTTGTGGGGACTTCAGGGCGACAATTCATGCTCAAGGCTCCCTCTCTCTCTCACACGCTCTCTCTCTCTCTCTCTCTCTCTCTCTCTCTCTCTCTCTCTCTCTCTCTCTCTCTCTCTCTCTCTCGCTCTCTCTCTCTTTCTCACTATTGCTTTGCTCCTGCAGAAGCAGCCCGGGTGAGGGAGGGAGGCAACAGATCACTTCCAAGCAGTAGAGGCGAGACTGATCTGACGCCTTTACCAAGTCTTTGTCAGCATTTCTGAACGAAGTCAGCCGCTTTTAGGCACAGACGCTGTTGTATGCTTTGGGTGCTGTCAGCCTCAGTACCTGTCGAACCAGGTTGTAAAGTCCAACAGCTCCTGCTCCTCGGAGCTCAGTGGCTCATAACTGCCTTCGTCTGATGAGTAGGTGGAGTGAGGCGACTCCGGTTCGGCAGAATAGCTGTTGGAGATTGTCGGGGATGGCAACCCGCACTGGAAAGCAGCCGACACAGCATCATGTTCATCCAGAAGTTGCTGTAAAGCCCTGATGTACTCCACCGCCGACCTCAGGGTCTCCACTTTACTCATCTTCTTGTTTGCGGCGCCGTTGGGCACGTGCTGGCGCAGCGTCTGGAAGCCCATGTTGACTTGTTTGACCCGGTTCCTCTCTCTTTCGTTCCGCCGCGCCACGGCCACGGGCTGCTGCTGAGGGATGGAGTAGCCGAGGCCGTTGAAGCTCAGACGCCGCTTGCAGCGCAGGAGCTCCGGCGAGCTGGAGCGCTGTCTCTTCAGCACCTTGGTTTTACTTTGGAAGCCGGCAGCGTTGCTGATGGGGTGCACGTCGGGGACAGCGCAGTCCTGTGCCGGGGCGTGCAGGCTGAGGCTGGCGTGTCTTTCAGTAAGTCCAAAGGTGAATGCAGTCTGCGTGGTGGTGATGGTTGTAGTTTCCATCTCGCTGACAGTTGTGACAAGTGATGGATGCAGAGGACGAGCGCAGCCTCTAACAGTGGGACCAGAAGAGTGGAAAGGGTTGGCAGTGTACAGCTCTCGTGTCCTTCGCGTGTGGACCGTGTGGCTAACTCTAGTCCAAGTCTCTCTTGACTGCTTACTCCACGAGCCGATCTGACCCAAACTTTGGCAGCACTCCTCTTTTTCAACACGCGCCCCCAACACACACCCCACCCACCCCTTTTTGGAGACGCACGCTTCGTCGCGAGGCCCCGCCCCCGCTGTGTGATTCTTCTGCACGCCGACTCCCCCGGGCCAGGCGCGTGGCTCCGGGAGCTCAATAAACAATCCCGAGCTTTCACTGCGCCGGGAGCACGCGCTGGGCTCATTTACATTCCAATGTCTCTAACTTGAAGGCCCATTGGTCGATTCAAACGGCCTGCAACCGTGCGAAAAGAAAGAAAGGCGAGGGGAAAAAAGACAGAGAAAGAAAAAAAGGGAGAGAGAATAAAAAAAAAGTGAATGGTTTGGTTCTTTGAAATGCCTTTTGAATTTGACAATGTACCCTGGCAAGTCTTCAAATTATCAGTCTTCCCCCCTCGGCCATTTTTCTCCTCCAGCTCTTTACAATCACAAATACCAAGGACGCTCTCTCCTGTATCCAGGCTACAGCTTTACAGAGCTAAATACATTGCAAGCGTGTCTCTGAGCACAATAATTGGCAATTATAAAGCTCGTAAGGACGCGATAAATGTAAAAGTAAACAGCATGTGTATGACATGTAGGCGTCTGAAAGAGCAAATAACAGTTACCTCTCAACTCAGTTCTCCGAAAAGGTCCAATGTTTTGTCAGTTTGTAATGTTGAAAGTCTTGTTGAATTCCAAACAACTTTAACTCCCATCTGAATCCAAACAGTGTTTTTTTTAATGTTATATATGTGTAGTCTTTTTACGCGCATGGGGGCCACAAAGTCTGAACCAGATGCACTAAATGCAGCATTTCAGCACCACATCTGACTGGACAGTTAAACACGACAGCATCGTCATCTACTAGTTTTGCCTTTCTGCCAACCTGAGTGGCAGTATTTGTTTTAATCAGATTCAGTTTAATTCACTATAGTCAAAAGACCTTCGAAATACGTTTCGTATGTGGAAAAGTCTCCTCACCAGCAAATTCTGGCAGTGAGGCAGTTTGTGTGGAAACGTAAAGACCGTCGCCAGATATAGTAAATATAGGACACTTGCGGCCTCTGGCGGCAAGAAATGGCAATTACCTCCTGCAAATCTGTTTTGTTGTCTGGTTCAGGAAGAGAGGGGGATTCCCTGACAGCTAATGGTTAAAAATGCCCAGCACACATGGTTTACAAGTCACCGCAAATTCATCTAAAAAAATTACAATCTGATCTCCAGACCTTCATTGCCCAGAACACAATTTCGAAGCCACAGTCAAAAGTATTCATTATAATACTGAAGTAATCAATACTTATTAAATAATAAAGGCGGCCTTCTCTTCCAGGCGTTAAAAGTTAGAAAATACTCACAATTACTCAAGTTTTTGTCAATCCATTTCATTAAAAATGGACAATGGACACTTCTTCCAAATCCCACAGCTCACACCATCTGTTTTCCTTCTGAATATTTTAAATCCGCCTAGCCCCAATGGCCAGTGGACAACTAAAGACCGTTGACTTCTAGATAAGTTTCTAGATTCAGGGCCAAACATTTCTTTGATATAGTATTCCCCTGATTTTGGTTTTGACTAAATGTTTTTTTCAAACTTGAATAAAAGTGAGCAAAGCTTACACAATGCAAAGAGTGTGATTATTATGTCTTACTTAGTTTTTTATGACCAAGATACATCACTTCACAGAGAATATCTACATTCATTATCATCATCTTTTTCTTTCTTCATTGTTAAATTGTGAGTCACGTATATTGTGTGTTCTGTACTTTTTCACGCTTTTCTAAATTGGTACTGCTTTGTATGGTAATCCCCACTTTCAACCTCTTAGGTTTCCCCTGTCTGTCCTTGCTCTGCCTGGCCAAACAGCAGAGGGCGCTAAGTGAAACTGAAAGTGAAAATCTCTGTTACACACCTCTGTTTCGCCACAGTTTAGTTGATTAAACAGCTTTTATATATGAAATGGCCTCTCCCCTGATGATACATCTGAACCAGTTTCTGATGAAGCTGTCATTGTTTTGTGATTCTGTGGTTTTGTGTAACAAATATAATGAAAAATTGAGAACCACATGAGAGAAGTCAAAATGACTCACTGTAAATGGTGACTGTATTGGTCGTGTATTGTTAAAACCTGCAGATTAAGAGAAATAATCACTTCCTGAAAGGGTGCGGATAAGTGATATCAAACATTGTAAAATTAATAATCCAAAAGCACTTGTGGAAAAGTGTTCTCGGTTCGCCAACAATGAGTCATGGACAGTGTTTAAAACCCACGGAAGAATTTAAGTGTGTGTGTATGTTTTGTTTTTTTTTGTTGCTTTTTTCAAGATAATATAAATAATCATATCTAAAACTGTGCATATTCAATACATTAACATTTGATACAAAATGAAATTTCTATGTCTTAAGCATCCAATTTCAGATTAACTACTATTGTTTTTCTCCCTTCACACAGAAACACACACACACACACACACACACACACACACACACACACACACACACACACACACACACTCACACACACACACTCACACACACACACACACACACACACACACACACACTCTCACACACACACACACACACACACACACACACACACACACACACACACACACACACACACACTCACACACACACACACACACACACACTCACACACTCTCACACACACTCACACACACACACACACACCAATATAAGATGAAGCTTGCCAAAGTGTTATTCATTAATAATTGTTAAAGGTGTGGCAGTTACAAGAACAGTGTCAAGTTTAATGAATCACACTGAAATTCCAACGCCACAACATCCTCTATTGTTGAACACATGCAGGTGAGAGAGAGAGATAAGTGTGTGTGTGAGTGCCACAGAGAAAGAGAGAAAGAGAGAGAGATACAGAGAGATACAGAGAGAGAGAGGTATGAAAGAGGAAGGAGACTCGAGAATCTAGCTAGAATTCCTAGTAAAAATGCAACTTTAAAAACATAATAATAATAATAAATTGTATTTATAAAGCGCCTTTCAAAGCTAAAAGCAATCTCAAGGCGCTAAACATCAACCACTAATTGTTGTTGTTGTAACTGTATTAATTGTAATTGTGATTGCTTTATACAAGTTTTCCCTCTGCGGACTCATATTCATACTTGTGCTTGTGCTGTTAAAATAAAAGCCTGTCATCTCACTTGTATATTTTTTGAAGGCCACTGTGGAGACTAGAAAATGCGCTCAGAGCAAACCGGTTGACCTTTATGTGTCACATGATCTACTTCATGTTCTGCCACTCAATATTCCATATTTCCATTTACAGATAAGTTAACACTCATGATATTGTCTTCTGCATTATGAACACACGTGTAAAATAGGATGTGAGCCCTCCATTTGGTCTTTTAATAACCACGCTAGATCCTTCATGAGTGGCCTGTGTTCTCTAAAGGGGCCTTCTACAAGGACTGAGCAGTATTTCCGATGAGCAGGAAAAGGGAAGTGAACTATTAGAGTATGTATCGCTTCTCTTTTCCTGATACATGCATACAGGGCTGTCGTCGTGCGAGCCATATTTCTTAAACAGTGGCAGACTAATGCATAAGTATGAGACGCAGTCTGCAGCCTGACAATAAAAAGTAATTCCCCCTAGAAGGAAGTAAAGAAAAGTATGCTTTGTGACCTTTAGCGTGCACTAACACACAGTACCCTACCTTTTGTACTGAGATAGTGAGTAAATGCTTGGATAAGAAAATTCACAGTTGTGCTTTCTTGTGCAGGAAAGTTAGGAAACGCTGATGGTAGAAAGAGGAAGTGAGGCGTCGTTTGGAGCAAGCTTTTTTTAGTATTATAGATTAAAGTGGCTGTCATGGAAACAAGGGGGTCCCCACTGCATTCTCACTCACTGTCTGGTTATTAATATTCAGTCTCATTCAAACTCACGAAACAACTGCACACCTGCAGGGATTCTAACTCTGAAAGTCCCACATTATACTTGAGTACACTGCACATTTACTTCTTTTATTTAAATTCATCGAAACAGAGTTGGTTTCTTGGGACAACAATACTTCTCCAAAAGTACAGGTCAGAGCAGGTGGAGCTCGATGCTAATGCCTCTTAACTGACAGTCACCAGTTGTCATCAGAACTGAAACTACCTAGAAATGTTTGGTCGTATCATCAATATCTGAAAATGCAGTGGCCTGTTGTAATGTAGCCTTGCACCTTCATATTATAAACCACCTTTTTGAAAATTGTTGACACAATTTCACCAAGGGATCAGAAATACCACAATATCTATATCTATAGTTCCATGTTTTGAATAACTAGTTATATGGGTCACTTGCATCACATCACATGTTCTGTATACTACTCCAATACTACATTACAAACACATGTTCCTTAAGAATCGCCATATTTGTTATGAATGCACCATAACATTTGAAATGTCAGCTAAATCATTTTATAATACATATAAAATATATAAATATATGTGTAAAGTATGTCTAGAAGGCTTGGGATTAGTATCTTAATTAATTTAAGTTGAGGCACTATACACAAAAACATTGTTTCTTCATGCAATGGTCAATTATGAGAGTTTGGGCTATGTTGCTCTCATAACATGTCTTCTTATAGACTAGTGGAAATAAAACATCCACAATACACATTAAGGTGTTTATTTTACTACGCTTTGTCTATTTGCATCCGCACATTTCTAGAAATTCACAAGAATGCAGCAATAATAATGGCTCATTTGCATATTTAAACATAACATTTAAGAACAATGTTATTACAAAGAAATTGTCTTAATGTAAGGAATTAACTGGGGAAGTTTCATGGTGATATCTATTAATGAATTAATAGTAGTTCATTAGTTTTTACCCTATTCATCTGTAGTGCTCCCATTGAAAATAATACTTGGCATTGCACAGTGGTGGAAGAAGTACTCAGATCCATTCAAAATGTTACTTTAGTAAAAGTATTGACATCAAAATGTACTTTAAGTACACAAATTAAAGTACTCAAGCTCATTTCAGAATAATGTCAATTATATTATTGAATTATAATTATTGATGCATTATGTGTTCATGACTTTAATGCTGCTTTTGTTTTTTTTTACTATATATCCTACAGGGTAGCTTGTGAATTTCCCCAAGGCATCAGTAAAGTTTATCTTAACCTATAATAATACATGATAAATCATTTGTTGACAATATTTTGTATTATAAATCTGAATCTTCAAAGTAACAGTAAAAAGTAAAACATTTATCTTTGAATTGTAGTGGAGTAGAAGTATAAAGTAGCAGTAAATGGAAATACTCAAGTACAAATTTAAAGTGCTTGTTTTATACTTAAGTACAGTACTTGTACATAGTTACTGTCCACCACTGGCATTGCAGGACTAATGGCCCACATACTCTGGTCTGGTTAAACCGGTTTCTTTTTTTTTTGTATGTAGGTCTACAGCAGGATTAGCACCATTCCCTAGAAAAATAAGGTTATGTTTAGAGAGAGATCCAAAATCAGTATACTTATTTGAGATATAATATATTAATGATATCACGGGGAATGTATCATTGTCGTTAAATAGTCTACAGTGTCCCTCTGTATTCCAGTATATCCTATTATTGCTGATGTATGTATTCAAAACCCACTAGGCTTGACTTCAGGCTTTAGTGGATTTAAGGAAAACATTTACATGGGGTGTGGATGATGAAATGTTGATGACGCAAGAAAAAAGAAACGAGAGACAACAATTTGCAAAGCTTTACTTTCAGTTTCTCTCAATTACTTTATCGGAAAGAGGCATCTCACTTTCTCAACGAACTCGTCTGCATCCCGTCTGCAGAGGGTGTCTTCAATGTATCAACCGTGAGCGGCCAACCGTGTGTTTAATGCGCTGTGTGATGAGGAAACGTCCTGCTTGTCCATGAATCAAACGAACCCATTGGTGCGCCGGAAATGTCGATTGCGCTGCATCGTCCAACAGGGGAGGAGAAATCAAAACAGTGTCACTGGCTGTTGCTTCTATAAAATCACAAAAAGTGCTTCCGAGGAACCACAGCAGCAGATCTGTAGAGAGCAACACACCTACTGAGACATGCAAAGGTAAGGATAGCTTCATCAATTCCTTATTCTTTTTTTAATTATATGTCTTCTTCTGTTCTTTTGGTGTGACTGGATTACATGTATTGTGAAGTAGTTAGTTCCTGTGTGTGTTGAATTAGTAAAATACTTTTGTGTAATGTCCTGAATAAGTGTGCATGTTGCTGAATATTGTTTGGCCAGTCCATCTATGGTGATGGTCTATGGTGCTGCATGGGTATGTGTTTAACTGTCTGTATAAGAAGAGAGACAAACTTGACTGTAAACTGACTGTATCTTTCACCACAGTGCTGTCATTTTAATGTGTGGTTGAGTTCTTTGTGTCCATTTCCTCTCTCTGCTCTTGTGAAATGTTTCATTTAAAGAACAACACTGATTTGTCATGTTTCCTCTCAGCCTTCCCAAGCCTCCGTTTGCCAGCTGGCTCATAGAGCAGGTGGGGACGGGCCAGTACACGGGCCTGCGCTATGAGAGCCAAAACAAGTTCAGAGTCCCCTGGAAGCACAACTCTAGGAAGGACTGCAATGATGAGGACAGTAAAATATTCCGGGTAGGTGTAACGACCTATTAACCATGTTATTGCAATCTGATGTGGCTCAATGTGATAAGATAAAATGTTAATGGATTTGTTGACATCTGTCTGAGACACATGGGGTATTACTTTATGTATTTATGAAGTATAATAGTGTGCCAAAAACACTTCTCATAGGCGGTTTCTCAAGGAAATAATTTACATTACGGATTGCTTAAGTATGGCAGGTGTTGACAGGGTCAATTATAGCGTGCCAACACCAGTGGTGGCACTTCCACTTGCCTTTGGTCAAAGTAGAGGCACAGTAGCAATAACATTGTAAGTGGTTTAAAAAGACAATTAATTACTGTTAAGTAAAAATCCAGCAATTACACTTTTCCACATTGGAAAACTTGAAATTAGGTGTTTACCAAGTGATTACAAACCCAGAACTTAATTTGAGAGTGATAGCAGATTCCTCTACACTGTCTGCATTTGTGATGATAGGACAGCCCTTTTGTTTAAATGCGAGTGCTTATAGAGTGTATTTAAACTTCTCTTTGTATGGTTCACAGGCATGGGCAGTAGCGAGTGGAAAAATCAACGAGTTCCCCAACGACAAGGCCAGGTGGAAAACCAACTTCCGGTGCGCTCTGAACAGCCTCTCTTTGCTCTTCAAGATGATAATGGATAATTCCAAGAATTCTGATGACCCTCATAAAATCTATGAGATTACCAAGACTGAGTGTAAGATTTTAGTAACTTAATCCAAGTCTTCTAATTCCACCGATTAGAGCTTGAATGCAAAACTAATGTGCGTCTGTTTTCTTTATCTGCAGACAACTATGAAAATCTGCCAAAACAAGACTCCCAGGAGGATTGTGACATGATTCCAGATATCTACGACTCTACCATAGAGTACTTAGCCTCAGGAAACGAGGTGCAATATTGCCTGGATTCACTTCTCTGTTAATTGGTATAATATCACAAAGATCTTCTTTGTGGTGTTTTCTTCCCTTCAATACTTATTAAATGTCTAAATTCGATGCTTTTTTCCCTCCAAACAGCATATTCTTCTTAACAATTTCATGGCCTTGGATCTTGGCAACCAACCATCAGGTACAGTGTTTTATGCAAAAGGAAATACCCTAAAGTATAAGAAGAACAACCTCTCCACTTGTTTATGATTGTACATGGTTTATAATGAAGGTTAAATGTATTGTCTTTAACAGATGAGCAACGGTGGACACAAAACTATAATCAGCACAATCCAGCTGTCACTGAAAGCTATCCTGTAGCAGCCAAGAACCACCCACAGCTTTCTTACTGCGAGGGTATGTTCAGTTCAATATCAAAATCAAAATCCTTTATTGGAATGAAATGCTTGACTGGGAAAAATGTTTCCAATTGATTATCTGTAAAGATTGAATCATGTTTTGTTTTGACAGTGAATCCTCCGCCAGTCCTCAGTTTACCTCTGCAGCCAAGTATATATGACCTGGAGATCTCCATACACTACAGGAAAAAAGAAATGCTAAAGACCACGCTTGCAACTGCACTTCTCCAGCTCCACTACCACCAGGAGGCCCCTGAGCTCAATGCCCACCATCTCTGCTTCCCCTCCACTGAATGTCTGCTGGACCAAAAACAGGTACATGATTACATCAGATGGACATTTTGTGTAACCTAAAGAAGAATCCTTATAAGAATAAGCTTTAATAATGACAATCAAAGTTAGTTGTTTAGCTCTAAGAAGATGTAATGTGGATTCTGAAATGCCAAATTCAGACTAAATATTCTTGTCATATGCCTTGGAGTACCAGCCGAAACTTTAAAACAGTACCCCGTCAGTGTGGGACATGGTGAATGCATTTCCTTCCAGTGATGTGTACCAGCGTGCTCAAGTGCATGCACAAGAAACAACAAAATGGGGAAACACCGTCGCAAGAAATGTAGCTCTGTAGCGCTACCTGTGGGCAAAGAAGTTCAGTGTCACGTGTTATTTTAAGTACAAAGTATAGGAACACGTTTCAAAAAAGGCACATGGGTTCTAAAAATATCCAACACTTCCTCTTGGAAAGAGGACTGTAAAAAAATAACTACTAAAGAACTTTGACCCGATACTAATGTACATACAACTATATTACTGTACATCCTCAAAAAAATGTTTTATGTAAGTTCTTCTAATTATAACTTCTTCTTTTTTTTTAAATACCAGGTTGAGTACACCAACTGTATCCTGAGCAGCATCCAGAGAGGTCTCTTCCTGGTGGTACGGGACACTGGTATCTATGCCTGGAGACAGGACAGGTGCCATGTGTTTGCCAGCACCAGTGACCCCAGTGTGGCTCACCCAAACCCAAGCAAGCTGCCCCAGAACACCATGGTGGAGCTCCTCAGCTTTGAGAAGTATGTGAACGGTAGGTGTGGATCTCTTGCTCATTTATTGGAACACAATTACTACTTGTTACTATTATTTATATGAAGCCAGCATTTCGTTTGCACTGTGAAATAAATGGTTCCACTTGTATCCCTTTCAGAACTGAAGCAGTTTAAGGAGAACAATGGCCGCTCTCCCGACTACACCATCAACATGTGCTTTGGAGAGAAGTTTCCTGATGGAAAACCTTTGGAGAAGAAGCTCATTGTAGTCAAGGTAACACGCTTTGCTGTTTTCCCTGAGCTTCCCCTCAAAGACACACATGGGGTTTGAGATCATCTCCCTCTCAGTATTGCAGTTTTCACGTGCCGTAAAATGTCTCAATGTGTCACTTTGCCCCCGTAGGTGGTTCCTCTGATCTGTCGACACTTTCATGAGATGGCACAGATGGAGGGGGCTTCGTCTCTTCACAGCGCCAACGTCAGCCTCCAGATCTCACACAACAGCCTCTATGATCTCATTAACTCTGTCTTTAGTCTACCGACAGCTGAAGAGGCAGCACGGGCTGCTGTGCCGTTTCTACCTCAAATCTGAAATCTCTCACTTGCCTCTAATGGGGACTATTTCTACTACCTATGGGTCCACACCCTGCTCTTGCCCAAAGCTTTGTTTAAAAAGTAGCCAAATTGACGACCTGTTGAATGTGTCGGAGAAGCTGGAAGGAGGAAGACACAACATTTAATTGGGTTTTGCGTAATGCTATCACTGATCAACAGTAACTCCACCCTCCTGCTGTGCATGATCTCCTGTTCATATTTGTCAATGTTAGGAAAGAAATGACACTTTTATCACTACATTAGTAGAAATGAACTCCTCCAATATTGGACGGTTACATTACTCAACTCAAAGGCCTTGCCTTAGAATAAACTCTTATGATTTACTGTAAATGTCAAATCATCTCTTAATGAAATGTATTGTTTAGTTGATATGTTTGTTTTAACCAACATAGTGGTTGATCACATATTTATGAGCTTGTAAAATGCAGAAATAGTGTATGAGGAAGCTTAACTGCAAAATATATATGTTTTTGGTGTGCACTTCAGAATTTGTTAACCATTTTTATACTCGGCTGGTCCTTTTGCACTTTTCTTACTGAATAAACCGCACTGGCATTATTTATATTTGAAATAAAGCTTGAAACTTTGAATGAGGTCTCAGTTCATTACCACTGTGCTGAAAATATACAAAGATTGTATAATAGATAGATTTGTTTTAAATGAGGGTATAATCTACTGCTTGCTCTAAGCCTCTTTCCAAAGAAACATTCATCTTTGAAACTTAAAGTCTCTTAAGTAGTTTACAAAGTAGCTATTAAAAAAACACTTGTTTTAAACATGGTCCCTGAAAAGAAAAGAAAAATGACTACAAAGAGTCTGTTTTCAGTTTATAAGGGACTGAACACAAAGACACATGAGGTGATTACATTGCAGGAAGAAAAAAAAAAAAGCAATGACTATGATTCTCTTATCTTCAGATGTTACCTTCAAGACCCAAATCCTTTGAACCGAAATATGACACCAGGACAGAATATGAGGAAGTAATTGAATTAAGACGAAACCCTATTTATCATCAGTGATTTATTATCATTTGTGTTCCCTTTTTAAAACACACCTGGCCTGTCAAGTAAATGCAGAACAAAAGTAAAATACATTCAGATAAACATGAGCACCTTCGTAGATTCTTCCACTCAGAGTCCTCGGCTCTATAAAGCCCAATAACAAAGGAGTCCAAACACTCACATAATCCACCTTTACAGTTATCAAACAAACTACTATGGACAACAGAGTTATGGACACGCAGAATTACTTTCCCATGAACATTTGTGTAAAAGAAAGCACCGCAGAGTAGTCGAGGATATCACGGAGAGTGAGGTTTCGGGTTAAGACACATTGACTGTCAGGCGAACACTGAGAGGATTATTGTAGTGTTCCCAACTAAAGCCGTTTACTTCCAACATACCTAGCTTGGAAAATGTTGTGACTTATGCTGTTGCATTGTTTTTATTATATATGGCCTATAAATTAATCTCACAAAACCATGATATTATGCCAATACAATTAGCTTCATACTTATTAATACAAAGCACACACAAGAAGAAACATTTTAACTGTAGCTGAAATGTTTGTGTACATGACAGCAGCAGGTAAGACAGTGATAAACTATAGACATCTTGAGACATTAAGTCTGTATTATAACCCCATAACTAAACTCTATTTGATCTATATACTGCAGTGTGGCGCGGGAGTCTCCATTGTTTAAAAATACAATGCCCAAAAACAAATTTGATCTTTTTTATTGAGTGAAATGATGCATTTAAATCTTTTACTGTTTTGGCACAAAAACAAAATATTCCCCAGTTCTCTAAAAGCTGCTTTTCTACATTTCAGCCACGGGTTGCAAAACGGATAATACTGAGATCCTAAGGTTTGTTCAGAGCATAATAAAACAAGTATGCCTAAAAAAAGAAGAGGCTGCTATTTGAGAGGAGCGACTCCATTATTCATCTGGAACTGCTGAGCCAGGATTCCCCTGTAGTACGCTGGACTACATCTAGACATTAGACATGGAGGATATAAGAGATGTCGAAGACCGATAACAGAGGCTTTAAAATACAAAACACAAACCAGTCAACTCTAATAACTAGAACCATTTATGTCAGTCATTCGCAACAGGCGACACAGATGAAAGGAAGATATAAGTGGATATATCAAATCTATAATATTTACAACCAAATCTAAAATTGTTGAATATCTCTACGGATACATTTTCTACAAAAATTGCATAACAGTGTTGTTCCTTAATGTTACAAATGTCTTAAATATGCATATTTTGCATACTTGTATACCACTTTTTAACCAACAAAACGTTTTGCCTACTGATAAACACCCCTTCACTCCCACAAAACAAAACAGCCGTGTGAAAGTCAAAGCCCAAGCTGCGTCCTCCCAGTGGAGAAAGCTCCCTGATGTATCACTCCATGGGAGGGGTTTTGAGATTTGCCTCTTTAAGGCACAACCTCCAGGTCTCCCGTTAAGTTTCTGAGCAGTACTACCCAACGAGACCAGTTCTTGGCAGTGGCAGTCCAAGCACAAGACTTCAGTAGGTGCAGTTGAAGTGATCAACAACAACAAAGAAGAAACATTGATCCTCAAAAGTCAAATAAGAGAGAAAACTCGTGGTGTAGAAAATGTTTCATCTTGAAGCCGTGAGCAGATCTTAGCGAACTGTTTAGATTGAGTTTGAGAGCTTGAGATGACGGCCAGTGGTAGGACACAAAGTTAAACATATGAATAAGTGTTTTCAGTGGGTGTGGCTGTCCTTGCCTTTAATGTACGCCTCCTCATGGGCTATCAGAGATGCTCATGTCCTCACTCTCCTGTGTCTGCCCTAAGTCCTCTCCTTTGCCGTGTTTCCTAGCGTGTTTGTATTTGTCCACGTATGCCTTGACCAGATTTCCCACCTTCACTGGGTTGATCTCCCCACTCTTGCTGTGGCACACCTGATGACCAGGAACACAAGAGAATTACATATCTTATATAGTCTCAGGAAACCCTTAGTCACTCCAAAAGCACTTGAAGTTGTGGGTTGGCGACAAACTTTTCAGTATCTTGGCAAACTCTTGAACTCACCTTCTGGACGGCTTTGCGTACAATGTCTTTGTATTCATCCTTGTCGATGTCTCTATTCTGGTAGAAAGGCTTGATGGCGAGCTTTACCTCCTCTATAGCTCTCTCCTGCATGTGCAGCTTCTTCAAATACTGAAGGCAGGAGCAAAACATCACAAATGACATGAGGTTTGTTTGATGTTTATATTCAGATCAAAGTAGGACACTAGTTATAAAGTTGATTTAAAACCAAAGACAATGTGAGACTCATTGAGATATTCAGTTCAAAGCTTGAAACATTCAAAAGCCAGCTTCACCTGGTCTTTCCTTAACAAATCCCCTTCCTCTCCTTGCACATCAGATCTAGAGGAGGAACTGAGCGGACCAACAGCACCCCTCTTGGAGGGCTGACTGAAGGCTCCAGTGATGTCCTGTGGAAGTCAAGGGAGATCATGTGGATAAGAAAGTGACTAAAAGATTACGCAAGGATAGAGTAAAAGATCGATTAAGCAATTTAGTTCCGCAATTAACCATTATTTTGTCAATAAGATGTCAGAAACCTTTGAAAAGTGCCATATTATAATTCCTTAATTATTATGAATTCCCACAATCCATGACGATGTCTCCAAATTGCTGGCTTTATTTGACCAACAGTAATTTGGTGGTATATAGACTCTTATATTGCACGTCTGTACAGGATGATAATGCTCAGTTTGGAATGGTGAATACATCAAATGCTAGACAGTGGGTTTGATTAGGTAGTTTCATTTCACAAAATGGCTTTGACTTTCGTTTGGTCTGAAAACATGTCAGTATCAGTTTCAGTCTCTACTACGTGACTTTACCCAGCCAGTACTGTTGCTTTTTGTAGATAGACACTGCCACCCTCTGGTCATGTAATGGCATTAAACGCTTGATGTCTAAAAGGACTTGATGCTAGAAATATTTGGTAAAAGTCTGCAGTAACAAGTGAGTCTGTCCTACCTTACTGGATGTCTGGACTGCTGACGAGGGTCTGCGAGCTCCTTCCTGCTTCAGCTTCAATTTATACAAAGACAGCTCTGTGCAAGAGATAATTCAGAAAACATTTAGCTGAGTCAGACACAAAATACACTTTTTGATCTGTGCCTGCAAGACAACATATCAAGATAAAGTTAGCGATTGTGTGTGAAACTGGATCTAGAATCAGTGTTTGCAGCTTATCCTGCAGAAACACTTACTGCTTGCAGATTTCTTTTCTGGTTGAGGTCCCTCAGGCTCCTGTATATTCCAGGTCACCCTCTTCACTTGAGTTTTGGATTTGGCTCCCACTACAGTCGACACCTGTTCAGTCTTCCCCTCCTCTACTTCCTTCTCTTGTTTGACGGATGCACCGCTTTCCTCTGTGCGCTCAGTCTTCACATAGTCCAGGTTGTCTAGCATCACGTCAACATTGAAGTCATCATCAGAGTCTGAGGGTTGCTGAACTTCCTGCCTTACAGGGACAGTTTCTGGTTGTTCTCTGGAGGCCATTATCTCTGGGTGAGACGGAGAGACTGTGTCCTGGGGACTGTCGGCTGTAACAGGTGCGGTCAGTGTGGGAAATGACGGGGCAGGGGGAAAGTGGCATAATTCTGGGGAACTTGGCTCAGATTTAACGATGGGGATTTCAAACGTCTCAGTCTTGATGGGGTCTTCTTCGTTTCCCTCCTCATCTATGCTTTTGGCTACCGTTAAAGGATGAATGTCAGTTTCTTCTTTCTTAATTGGTTTAGTAAAAGAATAATCTTCAAACATATCAAGAGATTGTTGTTTTTCTTTCTTAATTTCTCTTTCAACCTTCATCTCTTTCACCTTTTCCGCTGTTGTGGCCTGGCCATCTGCCCTGAGGTCTTTGCCTTTCTTTGTAACTTCAGAGGCGGCAGTACAGAGGGCAGCATTCTGTTTATTCACTGTGGCGACTGTTTCCTCTTTGAGGGAGCTTCGAGTTATATCCTTCTCTTTTTTCTTGTCGGTTAACGGCTTTGTGTCTTTAGAGGACGAGACACGGGACCCTGAAGTTTTCTGAGAACTCTTGGATGATGATCCTTCTTCTTTCCTTTTCTCTCTTGAGCTAGATCTAGACCTGCGTCTCCGCTTGTCTTTTGACCGTGACTCCACCTTGTCTCTGGAGGAGAGAGACGACTGTTGCAGTCGCGTGTGGTCTTTCCTCCTTTCCCTGGATGTGGATCTGGACCGCGATTTCGACCGTGATTTTGAGACAGACCGAGCACGAACAATGTCTTTCGATCTGGATCTGGAACGTGACCGACCGTGTCTCTTGTTCTGCCACACCCGTCTTCTATCACAGTCTCTCTCTCTGCCATCATTTTTCTCCCGGCTCCTTGGTATGGGCTTCTTCCTCTTTGAACGCTCTCTGCTGCCAGAGCTGGAACCAGACCTAAAATGAGTAATAACAGACACATCTCTTAACTGAAGAAAACTATTTGGTCCTCAATCAAGGTCTTAACGTCAAACAGATGGTGACTAAATATATGATACCAGGAATATTGGACAAAGAATTACATATTTACCTAGATCGCCTCCTGTCTTTGGAACGGGACCGGGACCGCCGTGTCTTTCCGCGAGTCCTATCAGGGGAATTGGACTGAGAGCTTTCTGAGTTTGAGGGTGCCCTCATCCGCTCTCTAGATCTTGACCGCCTGGAAGTCTTTCTCTGTCCGTCTCCTTTTCTTTGTGCCGGCCTCCCTGGCCTGAGGCATGATGGTCTACTCTCCTACCTCTGTCTGTCTCTGGACTACTAGAGCGTCTCTCTTTCGCAGCTGGGATGGGCTTCTTTTTATGGCCCAAATCTCTTGACTTGTGAGAGGATTTGGAATCCGATTTAGTTTCTGGCTTTTGTTTCTTCTTGGTGGGAGTAGAGCTAGATGCTGATGAATCGTTCTTACAGTCAGGAGGAGCACTGTGTGGAGTTCCAACGCTCTGTCCACTCTTCTCTTCTAAAGACTCTCTCTCAGTCTTTAAAAGATGCAGGCTGTGTTGAACAGATGGTGTGGTGTCTGCTGTCTTTTTGCTTTTTACGCTGTGACCAAACCTTTCAGTTTCCCCTGCATCCTCTAACCCTAGCTCTTTCTTAACTTTAGTAGCAAGTAATGCTGTTTGTTTCTCAGTCTTTTTTTCTACCTTGACATATTCCTCTGAGAATCTGACTTCCTGCGATGTGGTTTCCTGAGTGCTCCTTAGTTCTTCCTGTGAAACCTCAATCTCCTGTGTTTCAGTTTTTACAGTAATCACTTCCTGCTGCTCCTCGTTTCCTAAACTAGGAGCCGTCCCCTCACGTGTGGCATGTCGGAAGCTACCATGCAGACTTGTGCTCTGAGCTTCATCGCCTGAGCTGCTTGAGTCCGACAGAGTGGGATCAAAGGGATCATAGATATTATCACTGCCTTGTTCCTCATTGAGCGGTGTACGTGATGTCAGGAGCATCTGTTTATCCCTGTGCAGCAGTCTCTTTTTTTTCGCGTCGTCTTCCTTTTCTCTCCGGGTTGCCTGCGTACTGACTCCAGCAGCAGAGGTTGACGAGCCACTCAGCCGCCTTGACTGCCAGGAGTTCCCACTGGAGTTAATGCGGAAGCTCACAGCTGATGAAGATGAGGAAGATGAAGAATAACGTGGGTGGCTGGTAGAAGAGCCAGTGGAGGAGGAAGAAGAGGAGAATGAGTTGGAGAAGGCTGAGGACGAGCCGGCTCCATCAGGCCTCTGCCTCTGAGCCTGACCGTCAGCCCTGCCCTTGTGCTGGTCTACACTTTGCTGCCTTCCCTCGTCCCCAGCAAGGCTGTTCATGCCCGTTTCTGGCAGGCCGTAACTATTACTGCGGGTGGTAGAATTACTACTACTTCTCCTACTACCACTACTGCTGCTTTGATTACTGCCGCTGCTGCCACCTTGACTAGTGCTATCATTTGTGATATCACTGCTCTCCCTTTTTATTTTTGGTATCCTAGGAAGCACTGACACATCTACCCACATGGGCTTTGTGGCCGTTTTTTTAGTTTGGGATTGTGAAGAGGCCATTAACTTGGAGGAGGAGGAGGAGGAGGGGCTGCAGGCTCTTTCTCCATTGCTCCTCTGCTGACCAGGAGGCTGCGTGGGTCTGGTCGGACTCGGTAGCCGCAAACTTGGATGACCTCGGGGTGAATCAGAATGGGAAGATGATTGGATGTGGCTGGCTGAGGAGGGCATGTAGCAAGAAGAGCTCTGGGAGAAAGGTCTGTTCATGGGGCTATTGGAGGGTCCTGGTAGGTCTCTGTTCAAGTAGGGAGACGGAGAACTGTCTCCTTGGTTGGGAGACATCACAGGGCTGATCTGAGTGCTGGCATCTCCTGAGCTGCAACCGTTTAACGCAGACGGCATCACTGTAACACAATTTATTTATTTGTTATTATAAACACATATAAAGAGTGGAATAATTAAGTAATTTTGCTTTGTTCAGCTGATTTGCACATTTGACATTGCGCACAGTCATTACTCAGAGTAACACGTCACAGAATATGGGAAATGGTGACAGCAACAGGCTTAGTCAGTCACAATCAGCAGAGAATAAGTGAGAAACTCACTGCCTATGTGGGAGAACACAAGCAGAACCGCTGGCCTTCTTTGTCGCCAGATTGTGGATTTTTAATGTTATATTCAGCAACTAGTCGTGCAGTTTACATGAAGCGTTCAGGTTGCAGTTGGTTTGAAGTTGTTTGATATTCAACAGCTGGACTTGATATCTCTATTTCAATCGCATCAATTATTTTGAAAAGAGGTAAGATGAAGTCAGAACTTTGGTCTGTGCCACACACACTTACATGACTTTGTAGCTTTTAGGGAACCATCTCGATTAATAACGACATCAGAGCTGTCCATCAAGAGGACGCTTTGTCCCGATAGGATGCTTCCCAGGAGGTCGGGCACAGGAGCCACCTCCACGACACCCCCTGATTGGGGCACATCCAAACCTCTCCTGGTGTAGCAAAGCAAACCTTTAATTAGATCAACCATATTTATTTAGTATCCATCAGGCTGAATACCATCGTGATCCCAAAGACTGAGAAATCTAAGACACCTCACATGTTACATTTATAAGCAATTATAACATGATGCACATTAGTAGTGTTTGAAATGGTCATTTCAGTTTTTTTAATCTGCTCATCATTTTTGGTTCTTAGCCAAACAGATTACACATTTGACCAACTGTCAGTGGCTAAAACTAATATTGTTTTCATCAGATTTAAACTGCCATAAACTGTCATTTCTCATTAAAAGCAATGTTCTTTGTGACCAATATTCTCCATCATGTCATGCACATGTTCACGGTATACATGTTCATTATAACTAGACTTCAGGACGTTTAGAAATTCTGGATTTCTTACACCATGTGGCATTACATTTTAGGTGATGTAAGGGATTGACACGCAGAAACATGTTACTTAGTTACCTATGAATTCGGAAAATTTAAAATCAGGATCTGTTCTGGACAACAAACCTTACCCATCATGGCACAAAGGGGATGTTACCTGGAAAGGCCTGCAGTGACTGGTCGAGCTACAGGCTGGTGAGAGCGAAGAGCAGAGCGGGAGATCCCTCGTCTCTTGGCCTCCAACAGCGATGTAACGCGGGCCTGCTGCTCTTCTTGCTCACTGGTCAAATTAATACCGTAATGCACAATTAGCTTAATAATAAACACTGTATATTCTCAGCTTAAGAATATGATGTATAAAACTATTCAAATATTTCTTCTGTAAACTGAATTTGTAATTGTAGGTCATATTCAGGAGCCATGGATTTCACTTTTGCAAAAAAAACTCTTTGTATGTGATAATGATTTACTGTACCAAGGAGTCAGGAAGCATCTGTACTCCACCCTATGATAAAAACATCTACGGATATTTGGAGCGTGTAAAATTGTATTAGGGTCAAACCTACAATATGTACAAGTCTCCTTACCGATCCAGAAATGGATCCAGGTCAAATGGATCTCCATATATAGAGAGCGATGCTGCACCTATGTCAGCGCGCATGTTGCTTAGCGTGTTCTCTGACGGCTGATATACTGTGGGAAGCGAAGAGTTCTTCTTGTTCTTCACAATTCTGAGATTGTTAGCAATACGGCCTCGAGGAGTGGCTGTCTTTTTCAACATCTATTGGGAAAACATAGGTATGGAGTATATTTTAGAGGGAAAAGCATCTCAAATAAATGATTATTATTAATACAATTCTTTTACTTTAGTGAACATGTTAAAACCAAATCATTTAAATCTCAAGACTGATGTTGATGACACACTCACCAGCTTCTTTCTGAATTTAGTCCTCCTCACTCTCCGTTTCCTCCTCTTCACTCCTGTACTTGCTCCTTTGCCGTTTTTACCTTTAGCAGAAGTTGTCGTCTTTCTTCTGACCTTTCTGCGTTTTGCTGTTCAAATAAAACAAAGGTCACAAACGCATCACGATTTCGGATTCCTAGCTATGTCTTGTTGATGTGTGTGTTGGTGATTATGTTAATCGTATCTTTGAACAAATCATTTGGATGCGTGTGCTTACTTACCGGTCTTGCGCCTGCGGCTAGATGGGGGACGAGGTGTGAAGTCCCGTATATACACAGCTGTGTTGAGCCCAGCCACCACAGTATTAATAGTGTCATCCAGCCAAGTGGACTGAACCAGATACGTGGGCGCCAACTAAAAGAGAACAATACTCCATTGGTCCACTTTAAAAAAAAAACATTGTTTATAAACACAACTCCAAAACGCATTTCTCCTGTCAACGGCACTAACGTACAGTACACAAATGCACAACTCATGAGTCATAAATGCGATCAGTAAATCAAATTTGCACAACAACCATCTTTGTGGAACATCAAGACATTTCTGCAAGATCCAGCCAACGCGTATACTTCAGAAGTTAGTTAAAAAATAAGCCAAGACTGAAGCGTCATGCCTCATGCCAAACCTGCGATGAGCGTGCCTGTGTGATGCGATGCCGGTTGACATTGGCTCGAACCCTCTCGCTCTGCTGAGTTCGGGCGATAGCTCTGGTGGGACCTGCAGCACCGGACTGGAAGCGACTGGTGGCAGGACGGGCAGTAGAAGGGAGGCTCTCTGTATCACTGACTTCTTCAACTGAAACCCCTGAGTGAAAAATAATGTAAACGTCTGACTTGAAAAGATGCTAATGAGTGCAAACAATTCTTAATCCTGGCCACTTGTAATATAATGAATGAGGTTATGTGTAAATATGTAGTATTTATATGAATTCGTTTTTTTGCAACATATTTTCGTTGAAATTAAGTTACAAACATATAGAGCAAATCAACAAAGAAAAATATTGTTTGAGTAAGTATGAATTTAGGAAGGCAAATAACTTAAATGCTTACTTGAGCGACGGTTGCTGGCTTCACACTCAGGGCAGAACCATTCCTCCACAGGAACAGAGTTAAGAGGTGGCGTGAGACACTCCATGTGATACCTTTGGAAGAAAAAGAATTAACTAATTTCTCTGATGATAAGAAAAGGAATTAAGGCTGCAATAAAGGCAAACGCTGTCTTTCAACACATTAAAAAAAGGGTTATTATCTCCACCGAGGAGGTTATGTTTTCAGTTCAGTTTGTTGGTCAGCAGATTTACAGACAAATACTGGCCCGATGTTCATGTCCCTTGGTGGAAGAGTGTGGCATGGGCCATGGAAGAACCTGGTACATTTTGGAGTGGCTCTGAATCATGGGACATACTGTATACACACAATATTTTTCACTTAAGGAAACGGCCTTGGCGGAGGTCTGCGATCTCCGAGTGCCTTTCTAGTTTAGTACAAAATATCTATCTCACCCAGAATCACAGCCATCACAGAGCAAGAGGCGGTCCTCGCGGTCACTCCCCCCACACACCTCACAGTTGGTCTGTTCCAGGTCAAAATTTACCACTTCCTCAAGCCCTTCCTTCACAGGCTTTTGAACTGTGATCTGAATGAAGCAGACGTCACAAAAATCCCACATAAACACCTAGCCCACAAAAATTTGACTAAATTGGGTTAATAAATATTCCAGAAGTTATGCTACGAAAGACTGAACACACTCACCATTTTCTTCACTTTTCCTCCATGACATTTCCGTAGGTATATGCTGTTGAAGGCAATACGGTCTACAGGGCACGAGTTTGCATTCTAAGTAGTAGAGAACAAAAACGACAGAAATGAGCCGTTTGGCTTCCTCTAAATGCTGAGCATATACTGATAATCAAGAGCTATAAGGTTCTCTCTAACAAAGTGCTTCATCGTTGGGCTCATACAACATATAACATATAAGCCCACCTTGGCCCATGCAAGGATGCAGTCGAGACAGAAGTAGTGCTCGCAGTTCTCTGGTGTTGCCACAGGTTGGCTGCTGAATGAATTAAGGCAGATGGGACACTTCTCTGCGTCCTCATCCGAGCTCATCCCTTCAAGGTCAGCAGAAGTTCCCCCAAAAGTTCCATCCTCAGCCTTAGCATCTCCCTCCTCTTCCTCATCTGATAAAATTAGGAAGAAATCTATTGTGAATGTACTTGACATACTAAATTTAGAGGATATTGCAGCATAACACAAAGTAGTGTGCAAATAATGCTATGCATATTTCACACAACACGTGTGTAGTGTATATAGCAGAGATGTACAACAGGAGACTACAGGAGAGTTTCTTTGTTATTAGGCTACATAAACCTATATCAGAAAAACAAGTTGAGCAAAAAATAATTATGTGATAATCTTGTAAAAGGCAGTCACTAATACCATCCTCCTCTTCATTCCCTTCTTCTTCTTCTTCTTCTTCCTCGTCCTCCTCCTCGTCCTCCTCCTCCTCCTCTCCATCTAGGTGATCCTCCTCTTCTTCCTCCTCATCACTGTCAGACTCTCCCTCCTCAGACTCCTCTTCAACATTGTCTGAGTCATCTAAGAAGAAAACAAATGCATGAGGTGTTAAAGGTACATTTGGTACTGTACTCTTACACAAGTGAATGCAATGTGGTGAAAAACATGTACTATGAGCTCATGCTCGTATACATGACATGCATGTCAAACAAGCTACCTGAGATGTCCCACAATGCAGGCCTTTTTCCTTTGCTGTTGGACGTACTGCGGTTGATCAGCTCCTCTTGGCTGTCATCTTCATCCATGGCTGACCATCAGCAAAACAGCTGAACAATTTCTGTCAGATTTCTCTGAAGGAATCCTTAGAAAATAGACCAGAATTGCAGATAATGTTTAATTGCAGTCAATGTCTGTTTTTTCCTTGTGTACAAACTTTTAACACAATGACACAACTGGGTCTGACATAATCTCATTAAGAATTAAGTGTTTTGGTTGCATGTAAGCCAATCTACTCACTGTTTAAAAGGACAGCAGATGATTGAAAGTTATTGAACCAACTTCATGTAATGACAAGGTGATACTTTTGTCCTTGAGTAGAGAGGGGAAATGATCATCAAGCGTGTGCTCTTGGTCAATGGGATGTAGTAATGTCTACAGTGAACAGACACATTTAGTAGAGCAAGACTTGCTTACTAAGCACGAGTGACATTTGAGAACTCGTGAATGGTTACAAAAAAATCTACAGAACAGCAGTTTTAAATTAACCAAAGTTTTTAACTTACTTGTATTGTTTGCAGGCAAACAGGAAAAGGTTACCTAACCTTAGTTTACTAGCTAGCAGCAGCCTGCACACTATGCTATGGCTACATTTGTAAACAAAGAAGAAAACTCTGCACCAAACAGAGTGCTTCACATATGCCTCGGATAAAATATACATGCAGCATATATGTAGATATATACATTATAGATATATGCACTGACAACAACATGAGACTAACATGTAATGCTGTTGTTAAAGAACAAATTACGCTGGCTAGTACCATTAGCTTCAGTGTAACGTGTTAGCTAGCTTCAGAGTAGCTAAATTTAGCGAATGTCAACTAACGGTGCAAGCTCCTTCAGGGTCTGCACTAAAACACTGTGGGGGGATTTACACCAGCTCTTCATTTATTACTGAGAACTGAAATGTCCTATTCCCGCATTTTATAGTAATTTAAACCAAACCTACCCTATTCAGTAGTGTGAGGTATTATTTGAAGTGATTTGTCTCCACGGTTGTTGAGTGACACCACCGGCTGGCTAGAGACGGAAATGGCAGAGTGCACTCAGACAACTGGGACTCTTAAAGAGACAGTACTCATTTATTTGAGATGTAGGCCCACTACAGTATTTATGTTTATAAGAATATGTCCAATCACATTAAAGGCAATATGTTCAACAATAAAGCACGTTACTTTACAGAGACTCACACAAACTTAACAAATAACAATAATAATAATAATAATAATAATAATAATAATAATAATACACTATATTTATATAGCACCTTTCATACAATCAATGCAGCACAAAGTGCATTACAATAAGAGAAAACAGACATAGAATTAACTCAAAACAGGGACATATGGCCTAATTTCAGTATATATTGTTCAGTTTAGAAGTATAGTTCAAAGTTCACGTAACACTAAGAGGTGTCCAATCTACAAGTGTGCAGGAGTAAACTGTTTGTGGCAAATTACGAATGTCTTAATAATAAATTATGACATAGTTATATTTTACACTCAGCACACAACCCTTACTTTATAATAATCAAAAAAGAAAATTAAAGTCTGAACAATCGACATATTTAATCTGCCTATTATCATTTCCTTGAGGCACCTGTCACATGCCACATGCAGCCAATACAGTAAACAAGTGCCACTGTCGCCTCCTAGTGGTATCTCAAAAATTGCAAAACAGCTGTTACATAATATAATGTAATCCTGATTTGTTACTTGATGTCATGGGGTTATGTGTATCCTGGCTGTGAATAATCCGGTAGGACTTTGACAGTCAAGAACTGGTCAGAAGAAACCTTGAGAATGGACCTACCCAAACTCCAAAGATTGTTTAACAATATCCAAGAAACAAAGAAAGAACATCATGTTCTAGCTGACAAGTTCAAGGGGGTCAAGTCAATAGTTAAGTCATTTTTTGTGCATATCTAAAAAGGGGTGTGTTTTACAATTAATCTTGAAATTGTTGATATATATATATATATATATATATATATATATATATATATATATATATAGAGAGAGAGAGAGAGAGAGAGAGAGAGAGAGAGAGAGAGAGAGAGAGAGAGAGAGAGAGTATATGGTAGATCCTATCCCTATTTGCTATTATACGATTTAAATGATGTATTTGAGTACAATGAGTGTTCTGTATTTAAACTCTAAATGCACCTCACGTTTTTCATATGATGTACAAATTCAAATTTTAGCGGTGTCCAATACTCTCGCTCAGTTCATCGCCCTCCTTGTCGTCATCATCAGATCAGACTGTCATGCTGCATCCTTGGTACGTGCACAGCCACACTCTGCTCATGGCAACACTTACTACAAGTAAACCGAGTTCAACCACTTCGCACTGTAGGGGTAGGGCGTATTTTGCCAAACCAGTTTAAACTACATTTATCCCACCACCACTATTAACTGTCACATCGCATGGCGTCTATTTAAAGGTTAAAAAAAAAAGTTGTGTCGTTTTGGTGTTTGCAATAAATAATCTGCCAGGGCAAGAAACTGTTAACGAGAGAATGGTTTATTCCTAATGTACGACGTGCAGAACTGAACGCGCCGCACCCCAACTATAACTCCCAAAGTCAACTGAACTTGCTGGCCTCATAAATCCCACCTGCAACAGATTTTTATTTGTCGATATTTTATAACGGGTGGGTTATTCAACTTCAACTCGGCAGCCCATTGGCTGCGTGCGATGACAGTTGCTTTCTAGTTTGCATAACCAGGTCGGGTTGCAGATGCAGGGGAGTGGGCAGGGTAGGGGATAGTGCAAGTGAACTGAACTTCAGCGTCGGTGTACTATATCCTCAAAATGCACCTAACTTTAACCATGCACAGTGATTTCTTTTAGAGAAAAAACAATTTGGATGTTTGGATAGATGGTTTGTAGGTTCCTGTCGGCAAAAATAAATTCTTCTTTCTTTTAAAATTAACCCAAAAGAAAACTTGGGACTGGTAAGTAGCTCCCTTTATTTGTCACTATTCTTTATTCTATATATATGGTGTGGATGAATAGGCCACATCCAACAAATCATTATATGTAATTTCTCTTTAAATATCTTTACAATTGTCAGATGTATTTGTTATTTTGGAACTTTTTTTATGACTATTGAAATTGAAAGCATCTTCATGTATTTCGGTACATCGTGAACTAACTGTAATTTCTCATTTTGAAGTAGCCTGCATTGTTGGGACAAAAGATTTCTCGATTTATTTGAATTGTGATATCATTTTCTGTTATTTATTCAAATCACAATATTTTCTAAGTATAAGTAATGTTAATAGCCTAGAATATATATCCTATCTCCACTCTTCATGTTGATTATGTCTGATTTATTTTTGTTTTATTTCACAGCATTTGTCTGTGTTACTCCACAGATTGTGTGTGCTTATGGTTATCAGTATAATATCTGATATCTAAAAGCAGGTAAGCCACTGACTAACGCACATTGTGCCAGTTGCCAGTTCCACTGTGCGTGTGACAGCGGCTAACCTGGTTTTGGGAATACTTCACATGTTTGGCTCATCCAAGAACAGCCACCCCCGGATCAGACAAACACCCAGATCTTTAAGCGGCCCTTTATTATGTCCCATGCACATTGCTGGGACAGGCGTGCGATACATGACTGACCTCCCAGTGGCCTCCATGTGTACTGTAGCCTACTTCCTCCTATGTGCACATACTGTTCCTTATTTAGGGCCAGTGACTTTTATAGAGCCGACCTCTCTAATGTCACCTACTGTCAAGACTATTGGTGTTTTGTAGCAGTTCCTGTTTCATATGTGTGGCTCAGACATTATAATCATACTGGTTCCCAATTCGAGGTGCCCTCCAGAGCTTCCCGAAGAGTTTCCCTGGGGAAAAATGAGCATTAATATAAAACCACTGAACTTGGTCCTATAACAAATTGGATAGAAGAAATACAGTAATGTGTCCACCCCTTTACACTATTAAAGCTGTTTTCTAATTATTTACAAGTTTGTTCCAAATAAGAAAATCTGTATCTATGTTATGTACCATGTGGGTTTGTAAAATGCATCCCTCAAGTGACAAGTAAAGTTTGTACTTCAATCAATTGTGGCATCATGGATCTTACTTTCTGTTTTACTCCACTGTGTGATACATTTCTTGGTTTCAGTATGGATGTTTCATTGCCATCAGTGCACAATGACTCACTGTGACACAGAGGAATAGATAAGTGCAGTATGTCAGACTCATTAACTTCTGGCCCTTAATGTGGACACGCTCACTCTTGTCCAATAAGGATCTTCTTTTCCCCGCCTGCTTATTATTAATGCATCCCAAAGTGGTCAAACGTTCAGCTTTGTGACCCCTTTTAAATTAATCCGACACCTTCCAAAGTAGATTTAGATGGAGTTCATGTGGAGTGCCATTCTATGAGCGATCATAATTCCTTCAGTGTGGTGTCCTAAGCATCATCATAATCTGTTATTGTCCCGTTTATGAGATTGGAGTCCTCTGGGTTTCGATTATAATGTGGGGGAGGTTAGATACATTTCAATTTGCATGTATGATAATGGGGAAGAAGTACATGTACAACACTGACCCTACATTACAAGGAAAATTATAAGGATAATTATTTTCAATGTGAAGGTAGGAGGTGAGAACTATTTAGTATTTCGACTTTAGGTGTACGTGCAGTATCCTTCATGTCCACATGTAGGGGTCAGTGTTGCACCATGCTCCGGGCTTGTCCAGACAGTGGGACCTAAACAAGGATTTGGAGCTTATCTAACCCCTGCCAAGCCAGACAGCTCTAAATCTACTCAGTAAAATCCAATTCTACATAATTAATCTAATATCTAAACTGGGCATCTCACGTACTTGTCAAGAGAGAACAACAAGGGCACAAAGTGGAAATAAATGAAAATGTTTCAAGGCGTTTTTTTGTTTTTTATATCAATTGGTGTATATATTGAAATAAAAAGGAATATATCTGCATGTTTGGGATTTTACCAGGAAAATGTGACGAGATGAGAGTATTTATAGAAATCTACAGGGTTTCAATCAGGGGTTAGCCAGAGCACAAGGAAGGCTCACGTCACGCAGTCTGTGACAGCCAGAAACCTTCCTCTCCTGGGTAAACAAACAGGAAAGGGGTGGAGGACAAAAGTGTTGTGCAGTAACCGTCTTAGTGCGACGTGTGTTTATCCTATCATGCCCGGGTTTGAATTGTGATAACAGATGACAAAATTGCCCACAATTTACTCAGATGTCCTCCGGCTGCTGAGAAAGAAAATGCTATCCCTTACTATACCCAAGAACAATAGACTTCAAAACTATCAACAAGGTACATTTACAATTACATTGATTGTTCTGTAGTGCCCTCGTGCCTTTATGGTCACATGTCTTGTATATATACTGTGTTACATCACCCATATCAGCAGGGAACGCGATACCAGGATGTTTGCCACATTTCCCTCTGCATCCAAGGATGCACTTTATGAACTTTTAATCTGCCACCTGTGAATACTGGCTTTAAAATGCTCAGAAATGAGAGTGCAATCAAGTACCCATGTACCACAAGCAATGAGGAGAGCATGCATATTTTAGTAGCTATAACATATTCATAATGCATTTCACATAGGAGCTTCATGGCACTGTCATTTTTAGAAAGTGCACACTGGTGTGTTAAATATTTACTGCAGGGTATTACAGAAGCACTGCACCTCCACTCCTAGTTACTAGGATGATTATAATAAAATGTTACTCTGTAAACAGGGCATTAAGAGAATCACTGGAAGAAAGATTATCTTACACAATGCACATTTTTATTATATTTAAATACACAGTCATAGTAATAATTGCTCTACGTAAAAGGTTTCTAAATTATTTTACATTTCATACAGATACTTTGCAGTGTTTACAGTAGCAAAACTCTGTAAATATATTTGTCTTATATATATATACAGTATGTATATCATGGTGGATTAAATAATGAGTTACAAAGAAAGGGGTTGAATAAGAGGTGGCGGTGACAGAACAGTGAATAACTTTTCCTTTGGCCCTGCGGTCCATGTTTTATCTCCATGACGACTCTCGGGATGTCAGGACTGCAAAACACACAAAAATAAGTAGGGATGATGATCCCTTTGTTTAGAAAACATTTTCCAGCTAAGACACAGCAGGAGAGACCAGGGTCAATCCAGATATTCACACATGCCTACATGAAAAGCACGATCTGACACAAGACCAGTTATTGGGTATGTCCTGAAGTCTTGTAGTCAGAGTAGCTGTTTGGGACAGAATTGTTTTTTAAGAAAACAAACACTGAGATATCTGTAGTTTCCCAAGTAAGGAGCGGTTGTATAATCCCACAAAGAAAACAGCACACAGTAGACGGTAAGGAGAGAGTGCACACGTCACTTTGACCTGTCAGCATAATATAGACATAATAAGATGCTAAGTGCTATGATAAAGTAAATATTAGTTTAGGTGGTTTGGACGGTCATTTGTGAAGTAAAGACAGCCGATGCAGTGAAAATAACAGCTCCCCACGTCCGCTTGATGTTTGTTGTAAGGGCTTAAGGTAAGTAAGCTCATTCTAAATCTACAGTACACTGAGGCACAATACAAGTTATGACAGGTCAGATGTTATGTGTGATGGCAGCGAAAGAACCAGACGCATCCATCCCAATGGAGCAGAAAGAAAGATAACTTAACAAGCCATGGCCTTTGTTGCGCTACTTTTGAAATGCATCCCCTCTTATAGCGTGGAGCTCGACAAAAATAGACTGGCAAAAGCTAGAAGCTCCTAAAATTAAATTATCTTCGAGCAGAGCAGAAAGATGCATTTCTCTGTAGGCCAACCAGGGCCAAGGCTTCACACAGGAAGAGAATGGGACAGTGCAATACATTTTGCAGAGCCCTTCCGGGAAAAGGCTCTTGCTCTTTGGAAGTCAAGCGTCACCAAAGTACAAGGCATTGTATAGATACACCCCATCTCACATATAAATAGTATCCATACATAAAAGGCAAACTGAAATGGCATTGGTCTCATATCTTTCCATGTCACAGTATAAAAACAGTACTACAATCAGAATGTCTGCTACAGTCATTCCCAGTGCAATGATTGATTTGTTACGTGTAGATACGGCGAAAAGCAGCCGTCGGTAGACGACTGTTGACTTGAGGGTGGGAAGGCCGCTCTGTATTACAGAGGGGGGGGGGGGGGGGGGGGGGTTAAGAGAAAGTTCCCAGATGTAGTTAAGTATAACGTAAGCAGCTACTTGTCCGTCAGTCCGGAAGCAAACAGTGAGAGAGGAGAAGGGCGGGCAGTAGAGATAACATGGAAGGATAGATAGACCCACAGAGTTAAAGCAGGGACAGGTGAGAAAATGCAAAGAGGAATGTGTTAAATCAGCTGTAAAAATGACAGACAGGAATCAGCAAAGACTGAGAGTTAGGCGCAGAAGAGAAGTCTTTTAGCCTTTAAAAGGTAGAGCACAGGAAAGCTGCTGAGAAGTAGCAGTGACCTCCACCACACAGATGATTCCACTACCCAACACCAAGAACGGCAGATGTAGCCTTAAATCCAAACAAACCGGGGTAGAAAGTATGGGGGCAAGGGACTCTGGGACCAGGGGACGGGCAGGGCAGAAGAGGAGCAGAGCAAGATGGACTTGGGAAGCGGCAGGGTCTCACACATACACACCCTCAGGGTTGAGACTGGACACTAGAGGGTTTTGCAGGTTGCGTGGATGTCCCAGGAATTGTTTGGCAGTGGGGCGAGGCGGCGATTCCACTTGAGTTACACTGTAGCCTGATGGAGAGACAGAAATATCTTTAGAGGGCAAGTCATTTGGTTGAGTACACAATGTTGAGTTTGAAAATATATTTTTTGTTTCCATACTTCCATTCCTGTATCCATCCTGCAGAAGATGTGCCAGTTCTAACTGCTCCAGTTGCTCCTGAAGCTCTGTGCGTGAGTGGGTGTGTGCTGGCAGGACACCTGTCTGTTGAATGAATTGCTGCAGGTTACACTGCCTCAGCTCCTTATTCAACTCCTCCAGCTCCTCCTGTTTGGCCTGAGATGGAAAAGACTAAGGATTAGTGAGGAAAACAAAAGGACTTGAAAGCTCACAATCAGTCAGCGATGACTCACTGAACACTGACACCATGTTTGCCTATAAAAGGGCGCAGCATATGAAAATGGGATGGGATAACAGGCCTGTTAATCAGTTGATATAATTATGTTTTGCATGACATTAAACTCCACGCTCTCCCAATGTTTTTACTGTTCCTTACTATTCTTATTTGTAATAAAGTTTAGAGTAACAATAAAGTTTGTAACTAACTAACTTTATTGATAACTGTAATCATAACACACCAACAGCATGATTAGAAGTATTAATGTATTTAAGGCAGGACTCCTGTATTTTGCCTTTATGTCACATTACTTCTACTGTAAATGCTAAGCAACATTTTACCATAAGGGGGCAGCAGAGTCTACATGTCTGGTCTCAAGCCGCTGAAACAGACCATCACCCATCATCAGACCATTCAGCTACAACGAATCATCAAAGTCCCACGATTACCATAAGCATTTTTGTATAATTGCATCAGATTCCAGCCCGCCTGAGACATAAAACCGATACACGGATACATAACAATGCTCATTTGCCTGCTGCATTTCAAAGTTGTCTTAATCGACCAGATGCTGGGGGAGCAAAGATATTCATGAGCTCCAATTATTGACAACGTGGAGTTCAGAGATGCTCAATCAAGACAGTGGCATCACCTTTGCTCCCACAGATTAAACGGTGATGCACACAAGCAGGCCAGTCAATCGGTCTTAATCGACTATCTATTTGTGCTTAATCAATGTGTCTGCACACAGTACAGGAAGCATAGTTCCCAACCCCAGTGTCTGTGTGTGTGTCTGTGTGTGCACATGTAATTTATATTGGACTGCGGCAGCGTGCTGAGGCAGTTCACACCTGCAGGTCTGCCCTCCATTAGCCTAATGACAGAAACGCTGTGCTCATCACCACCAACACTTAAACACTCGGCAGGCAGCTCCGACCCATCAGCTAACTGATGACTGTATACTATATACTATATATTATACTGTATTATGTTCCCATAATGTCGTGTCATTTACAGGAAATAAAAGCATCTGGTTTCTTCCAGGTGATAACTGCCTGGGTGGCAAAATGCCTCTCTGGTTACTTTCGGATTATATACCATTGCAGTCCTGTTATGACATGGTGGTACATATTATACCGGTGTGCTGTTCTGCAGCAGGATGCTTTCTATATAATTGGCAAATTGATCATGACACTGTCCCTTTCTGTCCCATCAATCGAGCACTAAATCTGTTGAGTTCACCCCCAGAGTCACACACATCCCCATGAGTATGACTGACTGAAAAGCAAACAAGATTACCGTTTTGTTCTAATCAGTTATTACTTGTAGCCCAGTGGATTGAGTATGGGACACAAAAGGTCTTCCAGTCTGGCTCGTCTTTGCTAATGAAGACATGAAAACACTACAGTACAAATGTTTTCAGTGTGCTCCATTTCCTTGTGGTGAAACGTTCAAAAAACGCCATCTACCGTTCCACAATAAAAGAGGAATTTAATTATTCACGCACTTCAGTCTGAATGAGCTCTCTATAGCGGATACCTGAGTTTTGGGTTTCATGTAGATTATGAGGAAACTTGAGTTTCGCTTCAAACTGGGTTAGGCTTTTATTGATGCAGTTGCGTCTATGACAACCACCAAATGTAAACAAACAATGACACCACAAACTACCATAAATTGAGGTCGAGTAGATCCAATAAAAGGGGCTTTTGTTCTACAAATCAATCCTCTTTAATCTCTTTTTACACAGGGTACAAGAATATGTAGATACTGGCAATGTAATATTAACACCATTTGTAACCACATGCTCAGAACATGCATAAAAGTTGATACATGCAAAACCAGTTCGGCTACACTGTAAATATTTCTTCAGACAACAAAACATTTTCATACAAAAGGTAGGATATGAGTGTACAGCATTAATTCAGTCATCGTAATTTCTTGGATAATTATTTATATATAAAAAAGGCCACAATAAATCATGTGTTCAAGTGTCTCTGCACTGTCGTTTGTCTGCTGCAGTATGCAGGTAGGAGAGGGATACAGTTTTACAGTATAGATGGAAGAGGGTTCGTGCTACACCCCTCAAATGACAACACACGGGCTGATGCAGATTTTATAGCCCTTTCTCAAGAACCGTCACCTCTCTCCTTACCTGCATCAGCGACTCTGCCTTCCCCAGAGCCTTGTCAGTCTCAGATAGGTGCTCCTCCAGCTCTGTCCCGTGATTCTCGCGGCTCTGGAGCTCTGCCTTCATGACATCGAGAGACTCCTCGGGCCCGTTGGCTTTCCATTCAGTCTGGCTCTCCCGCTGGATCTCTTGCTCCAGCTGGGCAGAGCGCACGGAGAACTCGTGGAGCCGCCGTCCGCAGTCGTCCAGCTTGGCGTGGAGCTCCCCCAGCTTCCTCCTCATTCCCCGCTCCCTTTCCACCTCCGCCTGAAGCTCCTCCTCCCAGTACTGCTCGTGGGCAAGCTCGGCCTGGTTCCTCCGCACAGCTTGCTCCATAGTTTCCATTTCTTCTTGCAAGTGGGCGTCAGAAACTGGTGAAGGACATGGAGATGAGTAGGGACGCTCCCAGGTGTGTGACTCCCTCTCTAGGGTGTCTAGCTGGGCCTCCATAGCCCTCAGTCTCTCCTGCTGCTGAAGAACCTTCCTAAAGACCTCCTCTTTGGACGGGCCTATAGGAGGTGATGGAGATGGGGATGGGGATGGCACATGAGGGGGTACAGGGCTGGGAGAAGGGGAGGGGGAGGCTCTTTGCTCTGGAGAGTCCCGAGGAGACCTCTTAAACTGTTTGGCTTTGGTTTTAGGAGAAGTGGAAGGCCCCAGGTTAAAGGTGAGTGCTTTCTTAGGCTGGCTGCGTTTCGAAGGCTCTGGCTCAGGATGCTTGGGCAGTGGGGGTGGAGTTGGTCTGTCCTGTTTTGGGCTGGGTCCGTCGCTGCTGCTAGGGCCAGTACGACGCAGGAAGAACTGAACTTCACTGCCATGTTGGCCTAATTTAGCCAAAGACTCCAGAGGCTTCTCTGTGGCCAACAGCTGCTTCTCTGTATCCCTAAGACGCTGGATGAGAACATAACGGCCTGTCTGACCTGGGGACAGAGAGAGACAGAGAGTGAGTACAAATATATACACCTACATACTGAAAGACAAACACAAACTACATTGCCTAAAACACTACCATATCACATTGAAGAAGCTGAAGCCGTTTTATAAAGATTTCTAATATACAAATCAGTCAAGACCTTTCTTCTCCTTCAGTGTAAATTGGTCTGACTCCTCCCATTGCTTCTACTCAAGTAGCGCTAAGTGAACGAATGACATCAGACGCATTATGGTGATGCTGAGGCCTTATAAATCTCTGCCTCTAAGGATTGGAATAAAAGGCTTCTGCGTAAGACTTGCACAACATGTAAAAAATGTTCAAATAAACTGAAGTTTCCACAAGGACCTTGAAATTAGGACAAGCCCTCCCTGATGACTCGGCAGGCAGCTCACTCATGGAAGGAGGAGAGTGCTAAATCTGGATTTATGTTGTTCAACACTGCTGCAGCATGAGGCTCGAATAAAGCGGGAGGATACAGGGACAGAAAGCCGGCTCAAATCCAAACTCACCCCCTGACAATCTGACAGAGTCCTCAATTAGGGTCAGTGGAGAATGAAAAGGTGAGTGCAGAACCTTAGCATTTACAAGTACTCGTATCTAATCACTGAAGGCTGTAAGATGAACTGATCAAGAAGACAAACAAGGTGCCAAGTAACAACAGCTTGGATGCTGATATCACAACATGATGACCCCATGATTTTACAGCAGATAAGAGTTTGAGACACTCACCAATGGCCTGGGCCAGAGCGATAACTACATCCTGGCAGGATGTCTCCTCAGACAGGCCGCACACGACCCGCACCACTCCGTCCACCCACACTTTGAGCTCCATCTGGGACCAGGCAGGGTGACGGGTAAGATGGTCTTCAAAAAAGATCACTTCAGCTTGGCTCGTCTCAACTCAACACTGCATGGCACGGACTTCTGAAAGACAAAAACAGAGAGACATGTCATGTGTGTGTTGATATGACTGATTATTTATCCACAAATCCAATTTTCCAGTTGTAAGAACAGACTTTGGTGACAATAATGAAACAATGGACAAAAGAACACCACACTGATGTTCTAAAGGCTTCCCTGATCATGATGTAATCTTACCCCAACATGTGACACAACTTGTTGCAAACCAAAACACAACACACTGGAAGTTGTCACATACACAGATCCCCTCACTTCAGTCATTTTGTCGAAAAAACTGTTTCTACACCAAACAGTGCTGACATCACAAATGTACTGTGCCGAGCGAGAGAATGATTGAATTGTACATTTCCAGACCGGCATTCAAGGGGTAGAGCAGTGTAGCATTATGTTAACTTCCTAGTGGTTAGTTAAGAGCCCCACCAGTATCTTGTGGACCTGGAAGCATAAATGCCAATCTGTAACCCAATTAAACGCTCTGCTGCCCTCCTTCAAAGCCGTTATGATAGCTTACTGCCGAGGGGAACGGACAGGGAAAGTGGAGCAACTCAAGTGTGTCTATGTTTGGGAGAGGGTGTTTGTGCGGGTAGAAATACATAGAAACATGGCAGGAGAGATAGAAGTGTGTGTGTGTGTGTGTGTGTTCCTCAGATTGATCCCCCTCAGCACGACCAGAACTGGGTCTCATCAGACTTCAGAGAGCAGATCAGCAGGTTGCCTAACGCGTCTGTGCAGCAGGTCTAACCTAAATTAATATTATGTTCAGTCCTCCGTCTGTACTTTTACAGCTAAGCTTCAAAACAAGGTAATAAAATACCGCAGTGCTCATAAAAAGTGAAATGCCTCGGGCGGCGGTAGGATTATCTATACAACTTGGCACAGTAAATTAAACTTTGTAGCCTAGGTGGGTAAAAGACAACTTTTCACCCAGAGTCAGACATATGATGTTCTCTTTCTGTCTGTCCCTCTGGTTCTCAATGGGAGGTGTTTAATACTGAGCCCCACCGTTATCTTACCCCTCTCATTCAATGCCTGGCTCTGCTCCACTGGCTGCCTATAGGCAGCTGCTTTGGAGGAATGCACTGACTTCATCTGCCAGCCGGAAGAATTCCTGCTTTTCTTAACAAAGCCCTCACCCCTCCCCTCCTCTGCCACTGACCTGGCTGCCCCGCGCCACCATTACTTCTCCACTGTTTGGACGCCAAACACCAACTCTGCTGGGGAGCAACAGCCTATCTGATGTGGCAACAACATCACACAGAACAGCTCAACATGACACCACATACGGGAGGGACTGTCGGCACGGCTCAGAGATTGAACCTGCGGATCACCATCACAGAAAACAAGCGGGAGATAGAGAGTGATGATCACATGTTGTAGAAATTCTTTTGAGCAATGCGAGCGTGTGGTGATCTCATCTGGAGAGAAAGTTTGATATGAAAAAAGAGAGTGCTTACCGAAATCACCCAGCAGAGATTTCAACAAGCGGAGATGTCACTATTGTTTTTTCCAAGGGCACAGACTGTGCTGTGAAGCAATACATAATTAAGCCTAACTGGTTGAGTCACAGGGTCTGTAGACAATCATTTATTTCAGCTATGAGGCTTCTTTCTTTTTTTCTAAACACCCAGCGGTGAACAGGAAGTCTCAGAGTGACTAAAGTGTAACAAAGACTATGAACTCTTGACATTTTAGTCGAATACATACCTGCATTTATAGGGAAAATAGGTCCCACCTATCTTAACTGGATTTGCTGTTATTTACATGCAAACTAACTTGCAGTCCGTACCTCACAAGGTTTCTATACTTGATTTCTATGTACCTAACAATGTCGTTAAATAAGAACACAAACATCTCCTAGCTGAGAATGTCACTCTCCCATGATGCTTAGTTCTTGTCCCTCCTGGCTTGTGAAATGTGATAATCGGCACTAACAGGAAACAAACAGGCCTGTGAGTCTCAGGTTGCTGTCTATTCTCTTTATCAACACTGAGAACCAGACATCCGCCTGACCCAGCTCCTTTTCACAGCGCAGCTCCTGTGTCAGTTCTCATTGAAATACAGATGCAGGAGAGTCACCTTTACACACCTTTTGTGAAATGTAGTCTCAGAATCATGAAGCGTACCATCAACGTAGGCTCTGAACAACGATAATAGGGGCTCAACAGTCTGTCAATCAACACACTTGTGATCCAAAAAGGAGGGATAGTTTCAGCAAATGCTGTCGACAAATACAGACTGCTTTGCACGTGTTCACAGTCACTATGCACACACACCCATTCTAATGCAAACCAATACAATGCATCATTTTATCCATATGACAACACTCACACTTCCACACCCCACCCTTTAACCTCAGGTCACCCCCAAAATAGAAAAACAACTCCCACCTCTACTTTCACCCCAGCCCCAGCCAACCACCCACCCGTAACAAAACAGGACAGTTTTGTATGTCACATATTTTCTCAAAGGAAGAAATCAAGAAAATATACAATCACTTCGGAGGTAATCGCCAAACTGAAGCAATCTCACACACCAGGCTCAGACACAAGCACATCCACAGAAAAAAGCCACTTGAGGAGCTCAAATTGAATAAATCTAATAGAAGAGTCATACTGTATGATAAAAGGGAGAGCAAGAGAGACAGTGAAGGAGCCAGACAGTGAGCAAATGAGAAAGGGAGAGAATAAATGTGGGGTGGAAAAAGTCTGACAGATATAGACAGATAAAGAGTGGTAGAGAAAAGAGCAGTGATTGGAGCCATGTGCCATTCCCTTCTCTCCCCTCTCATCACCGCTCACCCATCCAGCTAACCCGCTTTGCGTCTTTCATCACCCTGTCTGTGGCTCTGTCTGTCTCTCTTCAATAACAGCCTCCCGGCTCCTTGTTGAATTCGACTCAAGGCAGAAGAGGTTAGCTTCACAGCCCTGGGCAAGATTTGGCTCGCCTGTGTGCCATAATGTGTGAGCAACAGTGTCAGGCTGTGAATTGATGGGCCTTTTTGGACAAGCTGAGCACAGAGAAGTGTCTGTATATCAAATCTACAGCATGGTGGACACCCAAACACCACTTATTTGTTTCCCTTACACATAAGAATCCACAAATAAGACACTAATATATGCAACATAACACACACACACACACACACAAGCACAAAGGCACTTACTAAACATACAGCTGGACAGACACACCCTTAAAATGGAATACTCCACGCAAGGGCGCTACAAGTCCAGACGAGAAGCCCGCCTACGCAGGCGTGACACTGTTTACGCAAGAGTGTTTTAAATAAGAAAGTTTTAGCGATAATGCATGTGCATGGGGAGTAGACGATGATATGAATGAGACTTGGATTATACTGCACAAAATTGTGTGAGTTTGTAAACGGATGTTTCAAGATAGTTTTGCTGTTAAACGCTGCCCCCATTTATTTCAATGTCATCAAGACTTTTTGCTTTCAAGAATTCAAGGTAACACGGGGTGAGTAATTGTTATACAAATAGTCCTTTTTGGGCTGAAATATTCCTTTAATCTTCAATTTCCTTTGAAGAAGTTTGAACAATTTATTTCCGTTAGTCATAAGCAGTATTAGGCAGCCAGCGGAAACGAGTAAAGCCCATCAAGAAAACTCCAAGCAAGGTTATTAATGTGCTGTTGCTTCTCAATACCTGAGCCCTAAGGCTACATGAAGAGTAAGCTTACTGGGTGTGCACGGGAAGTATAGAACTCTGTGTCATGCTAGAGCAATGGTCAAAGGTCGAGTAGGCATGCGTTCATGTACAAGCCTGTACGCGCAAGTGTGCTTGCAAACAGACACGCCATTTAGGCATATCTTTACGAGATGTTGCTCCAGTGATTACTGCGTTATCTCTGCAGCAACAGAGGTCCAGGGAACAATGGCAGGCGTAAAGGACCGAGTGTACATCACACACCGCTTCTGATCTGAACCCCAGACAGATACACAAACACAACAAGTGTAGACAAACAGTTATCCCTATCAGTATCAACATAGAGAATAAGACCCTGGCCCAGGCTGGTTAAAGTGTACATAATAGGTTAGACATTGCTGTTAAGAGGACAATGAACAGTGCTGGGAGAAGCTGTGTGCTCTGTGCCACTCCGGTCCAGGTTGGCAGAGACACACAAGCACTCAAAGAGCCAGTAACACGCTGGCACCGAGCAGCCTGGCTTCATCTGTACTGCAGAGACACTATTGTTGTTCTGGTTCCACGCTCAGCAGACAGTATTGCCTCTTTTGTGGCCCCTGGCATCGCCGGGTCGTCTGCCGTGCCACACCAGTTTTTAGTGCCATTCTGCCGTGTCCACATGTTAGCACAGATAAAACTAATAAAAAGGGAGAACAGATACTTTCTTTTGTCCTCCCTCGACTCCCGTTTTGCATTCTTTATTCCTCCTCCCCCTTCTTCGTCATCCAGTGTTTCATCTACCAAGTGAGCACAGTTTATGTGTTCAAAGACCAAAGGTCCATAACATGCCCGTAGTTGAGCGCAGCACAATAATTATTCATAATGGCAGCAAATTATTCTTTTGCTTCAGTAATTACAGCTGGTTCTCTGTGGAAAACTTGTGATGAATCACAAGGGGATTCTCAGTCACAGCTTCATTACACAGCAGCAAGAAATAATGTCTAATGCCTGCTCATACAGCGGCTAAAAAAGTGTGATAGTACATAATGCACAAACACACACACAATAATTGAAATCAAAATGTACCTTTGACATCATTTCTGTCAAATGGATGTTGTATTTGTACTATGTTGTTTATCCTGTACACACGACATCTATTGCACGTCTGTCCGTCCTGGGAGAGGGATCCCTCCTCAATTGCTCTCCTTGAGGGTTATAACATTTCCCCCCCTTTAATTATGGGGTTTCATTTAGGAGGTTTTTCCTTGTGAGGTGCGAGGGTCTAAGGACAGAGGGTGTCGTATCCTGTACAGTCTGTAAAGCACACTGAGACAAATGTATCATTTGTGATATTGGGCTATACAAATACATTTGATTTGATTTACCTTCCAGTAGTTTCAACTGACTTTGATCATTTCAAAATGCATATACACATATACAGTAATGTGGCTCAGAGTTCTATCATGGCCTGTGTGACTGCTTACATGTGGACATAAGTACTCAGGTGGTGCTGGAAGCAACCAACCATCATCATCATTATTAACGATGAGCAAGCTTTTGCAGTCACAGCCCCAGGGCTCTGGACAGCTTCCCTACACAGCCCTTTTAATGAACAAGGCTTTGTCACTTTAGTGTTTCCCTTTCTTGCACCTGCACTGCTTTTCTTTTCTTTTTTTCTTAGATATTTGCATGATTTTCTTTTTTTGCATTACCACTAAGTATTCTTTAACATCCCATTTTAAAAGATCAGAAGTTTTTCTAAAAGTAAAAGTTGATTGCAGGATTGAACTGTGCAAACCCCCTGTACAAAGCATCTGCGCAAGCTAGGACCAACATAGTTCTCCTCGTGCAAATACACGAGATATTTGCACGAGACGCTTTACGTCACAGAACAACACTGACAGGCCTCATGCCTTTATCTGCTCATGATTGCATCTCCGAAAGCATCGCTTTCTTGTTCAGTCATGAAACGATGCTTTCTTAATGCTCCGAGAGCCATCAGTAGCTCCAGCATAACACCATAACTCGCATGCAGAAGTCATAATCAGCAGTGCTCCAGCGCCTGCGGTCAGAGAGCAGGGAGTGGTCCAATGGGCACACGACGAGGAAACCAGATCCAAGATCTGAGGCCGTCTATTGGCCGACATTAAAACGTATTAACTTTCCAATGTAGACATACCTCCCACGCAGGAGATTATTTGCTTTTATAGTGTGACAAGGCAGTAACATGTTGGAAAAATAATAAAGTGGCAGCAGGATGGTTTAGTTAGTCTGAGAGGTGGTACCAAAACATCAAACAGCAATCTGTTCGCTTTGTGGAACTGGGACTACTTTGAAAAGGAAAACTAGGTTGTGTGTGTTTTTGTTTACGCTGCCAAGATAACATTTAATTTGTATGCAGGCACTAGTGTATACATGTGTGTATTTTACTGTGACAGTGTTGCTTCTTCTTCCTCACAGTAGAGGGCCAGGCTGCAGCAGGCTTTCCAGACACACTGCTTGTTAATTAGACTGAACGGTTGCCTGGTTCCCCGCTAACGGAGCTCCGCTGAAGCTTCAACACACCTAATGAATAATGCATTGTTTAACAGCACATTCATTTGGCAAATATTTCTCGGAATAAAATCCGACCAACTCTTTGAAAATGTCCTCCGTCCGCCTGTATCTCTCCTCTATTGACATGCTAATGACTCAGCGCAAAGGAATCAGAAACAGCACTAATAAGCTTTAGTCGTCATACTTTCATACAGGGATCTGTCGCTGCAGCCTTCAGCCCTCTCAATTATAATGATTGCCTCGTCCAAGTGTGAAATCTCAATGAGAGTGGATCAGTGGTTCATTTATGCAAGGGACACTTTTGCCTCTAAATTAAGGGCAAATATAGGCAGCGGTACCTAGTATTTATTTACAAAAGCAGACTTGCTAGTAAAAGTTTCCAAACTCAAATGCGAGATCAGCTGGACAAATGGGATTATTTAACTCTATGCTGCTTCATCTCTTGTACAGTCACTAAACACACGAGCTGTGTATGTGACCGATGATGGAGAGGAGGGTTTACACTCCAGTTGATCCACATGACAGTCTGGCCATCACCTGTGGCTGTCACTACCACTAGTCACACTGTGTAAAACACCACTTAGTGTGAAATCCCAGTCACCATGAATCACTCACACAGACCGATGGCACCCCGGCCTGAACCTCAAGAGGGAAGGAAATGGGGAAGGTGTGAGAGAAATAATCTTTTTGCAATTCTTTTTTTTTTTTAAGCAGTTTTTGTTTTTTTTATTCTAACTTTTGAGGAAATATAAAGAAACCCTGGCACACTTTTGAATTTCATTGAAAGACAAGAAGCTACACTCCAATCAGCATGTGGCCACAATAGTTTACACAGCCCCGGCCACAATAAAACACTCCTACATTATTCATCTCACCGAGTGAAGGACTTACTCATACCTGGTTTGGCTGTAGTCATTCACTTGTTTCGCTTCAATCCTGGAAACCGAACGGAGGCATTAGAGACCAGGAATGTGTTTGCGCTGACTCATGGATCCACCCACAGAGCCAGGCGCTAATGGTGAGAATGATAATGCAGGATTGCACATAGCCTGTGGAAGGCCGAGTGATTTGGACTGCCTGGAGGCTGAGCCCTGCGAGTACAGGAGTCTGTATTGTTGGTTGAGCCAGCGAAGAAGGCTCTCAGACTGCTGATGGGCACCCATGTGTAATCATATACTCCCGACCTGACTCAGCAATGCTTGCCAGGGAAGGAGGACATCGCTCTGTTCCCAGCCAAACTCATATGTACACAGCACACACTAATGTACACACACACACACACACACACACACACGTGCATAAAGGTTGTGCAATGAGTACATGCACACAGTCAGAGAGACATTCACTTATCATACACCCAAAATAACATGTTACATAGAAAGACGGCAGACAGGCTGACTCAAACTTAAAGATGATGCTTCCTTTGGGACTAAAGTAACAAAGTAAAGCCAGTAATTTAAAGGATGCAATTTGTACACAAGGGGAAATTAGTAGCCTAAAAATGACAAACAAATGCTTTTTATAGTCAAGCTTTTCACAGGTACATGTGCAAGTGGTCGGCTCTCACTTCCTGCTTGCGTGCTTTGAGGAGTCACGAGTTCCACAGTCTCCAGTGTCACAGGTTTGAAGCTAAACTCATAAGTAATTTAAAGGTCGCTTCCATGTCTGCTCATATCAATTATTCACTTTAGTTTTTTTTTTTTGCCATCTTACTTTCTTGAAGCACAAATCCAAAATAAGGCCTCAAATTATGCACAAGGAAACGTCAATGGTTCAATCTAAGCGGCTGGATGTCATTCGAGTCATATATTGGAAACTCCTTCGACTGTAGAGTTAGTGAAGGAAGGCCATTTGTCAGTGACTGAGACTGGTGTTAGACTTTCATCATACTTTAATTCCATGCAATCGATGATGCAATATACGCTTGCCATTCCTCATCTGAGCTGAAGGAAATATTGCCATTAGCATGCCCGAGGACACAATATTAATGTGTTGCTGCAAATAAAATGGCATGAGAAACCTTCTTCATCTACACACAGCTCAGTCACAGCATGGGGCTGTGTTACGGTGATATAAGACTTTTGAGTTCAGTCTTAGGTGACGCTTTTATTAATCTAGGATAGAGCAGGTGCACATTCTTGTGCAGGGTTGAAACGGTAATATTACAAGAAAAATATACGACTCCTACAGAAAGAAAACAAGGACCTGTCTGCTGAATGAATGTTTTCAAAGATGAAAGTGAAGAATTCCCTCTGGTTTCCTCCCAAGACATCAATCTGAGGTCACGGACATTACATGGGCAGTTCACAAAACTACTACTATGGCTAATGCTATCCATTCACTGCTGGTTTTGATTAGATTCACCTTTGAAACTGAAAGCCATGAGATCCTGACTGTGACATTCTTGGAACAACTGCCAGGAAAAGTTTGAGAGAAAACCACAGGCTGAACAGATTAACATGTTACTCCATTGTTAAAGTCAGCCTGCAATGCAAAACATCTCTTCTCATACCCTCCCAATATTTACCTAGGGAGTTCCAACGTGCCTGGCCCTTGGAGAGAGGGATACACGCAGCCTTTGACCTAGAGAGTCAGCATGCGTGTGCGTTAGACCTTCAGGTAACCTGTGGCAGCGTGAAGAATCCTGCTACACACTGATAAGATGTTGTCTTTTCGTTGTCATAAAGGAAATTCATTCCACAAATATGCTGGTGTGTGTGCCGAGATCAGATTTATAGTGGGGGGGTTCGAACAGACAAGCACTGTGGAATGTACAATGCGTCATCTGACTGTGAACAATGTTTTTACTTCAGTTAATAAAAAAGCTTTTGTACACATAAGTGAAACATATTATTAGAACAGAGGCTGAAGCAGAGATACGAGGTTAGTCAATGCAAAAATAGAAAAGCGGTCATAAGTGAACATGTATAAGGAGGAACAACAGGACTATTACTAAAGGTGGTCAGGCAGAGTGCAGCTTTTCCTCACAGGCACCAATGAGATATGAGTATTTTATGAAAGCATGAAGGGGCATGAATATAAAATAATCATAGCATCAGTGCTAATAAACTGAATCTTGTGGGGTGTTTAATGTGTTGGCTGGAAGATAAAAGAATGCCAAAAACACACCAGAGCAGCGGCGAAAAGCGAGCTGCCATGCAATGTCTATAGTAAGATGTGGCTTCCGAGCTCACAGAGCTGCGGGGACTTAATTCTGTGCGGCCAGACCAAATTGAGGATAGTTTCATTATTGGTGACGAATTGTGGCTAAAGAATACCTGCAGCAGTAAACAGAGTCTTGTGACTCATGTGACATGTTCACCTATGTTACAAAGAGTTTCTTCCCGCCTGAAAAACATGAACACGCCTCCTGGCTGCAGAAAAATATATTTATTGCAGCGAGCTGCACTTCGCTGGTGTGTTTTTCGGCGTATACATTGTGTTAATGCAACTAGGGCAGGATATCTTTGAGCATTTTATATACTAGACCATGCCATGAGTTTTGGGGATGATAACAAATCTCTTTTCAGTATCTTACTTACTAAGAAAAGAAATTCCAAATGCAAGCAGCCATATAAGAACTGGTTACAAATCTAAGCAGACATTTGATGCAAGCATTTACAGTTTTTGACACAGTGGTTGGTCGACACCAAAAAAAAGTATTAAAGGTTGATACCCAGCCTTAAATGTACCCATCTAAAATACAAAGAAAGTAAAGGGTGGAATCTGTTTGTGTTGCATGGGGATCAAAAGGCTTAGGGTCGGCCTCTCAATAAGCCTGATTTATAGTATGATGGGGAGGTGTCGCACACGACTCTCTCTCTGTCATTACTCTGAGGAGGAGTAACGATCATGCCTATCTGAGCAGTGTGGGGGGTTAGGGTTGTGTAGACAGTCACGATGACTAAGGAAAAAGTAGGAGGGCAGGGTTCAGATTTATGGCCGATTCCCAGCAACCTAGGAAACCCTTTGGGACCAAGACGGTATATCTGCCCCTACACTTCCAGAAAGCATCCTTTCACCCCTCTGACTCAAGATCACCGGGGTGAACTTTAGCATGGATACACACACACACACAGTTTAATACTGCTCGTCAGCTGCTGTTGTTGAGTTCACATATGAGCTATAAGTCTGCTATCCCTCGGGAACGAGTGGGGGAGTGATGAAGGGGAGGCTGGACAAGACAGTACAAAGACTTAAGAGTGTTTGTTGAAGAGGGAATATTCAACAGCAGGCAGACCCACACAGACACTAAAATATATCAGAATGAAACTTAACCATTACTGCGGTCGGTTTCGTAGAGATGATAACTGAGGCCTCTTTCAAGAAGTTTACCGCATTATCTGGATAACTTTGCAATAGGAAACCTTCAGCGGTTCATGTTCCACATTTGAGAAAGAGTCAGGTTTTACTCTGCCAGGGCACCTAGGCAACTCAGTAAACCTTGAAGTCTTGGAGCAGGGCCCAGGTCTGAGTCATACATTGCACCTTAAACCGCAGAACAGCGGGTAACCTGACACTGACAGTATGTCTTATCTGCTTTTCTGGATGAAGAAAGTGTCCACTTTGGTCTCTTTGTCACTGGGTTGTGGGAAGCGTGGTAGTCTCACGCATACACTCATATGCACATCAGGTGGCACAGATTCACCCAGTGAAAGACATTCCTTGTACATACTGATGGAATAAAGATGCATTTGCATCGACAGTTCATTAGTGCTCACCTAATTTTGCTCATCTTGAGTTACTTGGTAATAGCTTTTCTTGGGTTCTTGGAGTCTCCTAAAAATAAACTACACCACCCATATTTAATGCAGTCACATACTTCCACCTCATCATGCCTTGGTTATCTGCATGCAAAGCAGCATGTAAATGAGCATTAATATTTATCATATTCATAATATGATCTTTCAGCAAAGGTTGTCGGAGGGACCCTACGGAAGATTTTATATTTTGGAACACTTTGTTTATGTTTTTGTGGAATATATGTGTGCAATTATTGCAGTTCTCGATTTTTGTTCTCGATATGCCTCTTCTGCTCACCAACGTGCTTTAGTTTACCACTAGCTGCCATCTACCCATTTGCTTGTTTTGCTTCTAATGTGCTTGATCAAACACATCTACATTCGATGACAGGTCTAACGTCAAGCATTACAGCTTGAGGGATGAGTCTGTCAAATCCACCTGCCTCTCTCCTCTCGTGTCCATTTAGTATCTCCGAGGCAGACATTTTCTGTTTCCTGCTGGCGTCTTGACCCTCCCCCCCCCTGGTCCTGTCCGGGGCCCTTGGCTGAGGCACCATGTTATTTACTGACCAGAAAGCTCTGTGTGCAGAGCGTCAACACGGCATGGCTGGTTGAGCAAGGGAGCCACACACACACACACACACACACACACACACACACACACACACACACACACACACACACACACACACACACACACACACACACACACACACACACACACACACACACACACACACACACACACACACACACACACACAAACACACACACAAACACACAGTCCCAGGGGTCTGGCAGGCTGTTTACCCGTGCTACACACGGTAGAATTGAGAGCCAGAGGACAGAGAGACATCAGACACAGGCGTCCACATAACCCAAGCAACTATAACCTGCCAGTGGATTCAAGATGTTACAGAACAGTAAATGTAAAGCTATGGGTTTAATGACGTGAGAGGAAACACCCCATGAAGGCTACGGAAAGTTCAAACTGACAGGACATGACAGTATTCGCTCAGGTGAAGTCAGCTGGACTCACTTGGGAACATATCCTTCGGTGGATTAGGCTTTGTAGGGACATTCTGAGAGTAGGTAGTTCAAGCTAACCTCTGACCTCTGACCTGCACATGTTGGATGAATAAAGAAATATTCTGGCTAATGATGTATGTACCACTCAATGACCTAAAACTATTTCAACAACATTCCCTAAAGAGGTTGACTGAAGACAAAAACAAGCACAATGGCTTGCAGTTGGCAACAAACCATTCCCTTAGGGAAAGGTTTCTCAAATCTCCTGCTGGGATCAAAATACTTCTACATTTGTTTCTAATTGGTCCAGAATATGTTTGCAGTATTACAACACAAAGAAATGTGTTTTCAAGCGCTTGTGAAATGTTCACTCCTTAAGATCTAAAAGCAGATCCGCAGTGAAATTCCTTCTCCAAATCCCCTCCTTCCTCTCAGTAATTATAGCCTTCCAGCTGCCAAACTATAGGTCTGCTGTGTTTGTCTTTACCTCCGCGGATACAACAGGTGAAGCGAGTCCTGTGTATGCTGGATGTCAGTCTATTACTGGATCGGCTAGCCAAGTACATAATACCCTTCCTGGTACAACACACCTGGGGGGCTTCTTTTTTTCTTTTCTTTTTTTTAATGTATTGCCCAGAAAATCTCATAAGAATGAAGATATTTTCTTTGCATCACTAAGTATTTACAACCGTGTACAACAGGCCGAGTACAGCATCCTGCACAAGAAAAACAGAATGTTCCTCTTCATGAAATCCTGTGGGAAACGTCTGCCATAGTAAACTTGGCGAGGATGATTTATTTAGAAGAGTACAGAGGATTTGATAAATTGAAAACTGGGTTGACTTTGGATTGGAAATAGGGGAGTGAGGGAAGATGAGGGAGCAGGGTAAGAGGGATGTGAATGCGATGCAAGGAGGACTGGGATCAATCTTTTATCACTGCAGTGTGCTTTCATCCCTAATGGAGCCGACATGAGCAGAGCACAGCACTACCTTCCGTCACATTGCACAGGCAGGGGAAGGACGCACGGAAAGAACAAGACGGAGCGAGAGAGGTAGACGGAGCAACACGTGAGAAAGAAAGACAGAGGGAGGGAGAAAGCGGTTCAAACCACCTTTCCCAAAATTAATCACAACATGCAAACCTGTCATTTAGCAGACATGCTGTCATAATGTTTTCAGTTATCTCTGGCCCTGAGTGTATCTGCAGGAGTTGGGAAACAACTCCTGATAAGGACGGCGAGAAATTAAGTCTCAGAATGACTTTGAAAATTCTCATCAAGAATCCCAAGAGATATCTCGGTTTGCATGGGTGGACTTGCTTTTTCTGCCATGCGAGCTGAGTGACAGACAGACAGACAGACAGACAGACAGACAGACAGGCAGGCAGTCAGGCAGACTATTCCAAAATAATAAGAGTTAGAGTCCATCTGTGTATTTCAAAAGAGCAGTAAAAATAACATTGCGTAGAACAAGGCACGGCGACTCTCAGAGGACACTCTGCTCTCTCCATGCTGAACAGGCTCATTCATGTGATAGAAAATAAGAAATATCTAGGCGGTGAGGGAGACACAAAAGGGAAGGAGAGAGAAAAAGAAAGCTAACTAAACAAGGCTGGGAAGAAAGCTGAAAGTTTTATAAAGCGCCGTTCAGGCTGCTGGCAACCACATCATTATCCTGCCATCTGATAGTTGCTTTAGGAATAATATCTTTTGTGCTTCAAAGAGAGGGGACATTTAGCAGTACATTATAATCACCACTTCTCTGCTCTGTCAATCAAGTAACCGAAGCAAACATGCTCAACTTTCTGCATTTTACTGGTTCCTGGTAATAAATATACTATAGTTATGACGACTTGTTTCTCAGGGAGCGCGTGATGTGCACAGTCAGTATCAGCCCCTGACACAGTTAAATGAGCAAAGGTCAACTGGGATTAATACATTTGAACAAGCGCAGGTACATATAACTGAAAAAGAATAAAAGAGGTATAAACACATCTGGGAACTACGCTCAACAAAGTTCCTATGGTGTCCAAAAATATTAATAAGCACTAACAACTCTTCCAAATGCAAAAAAACAGAGTGCTGATACTCAAATGTGTTATGTCATCAAGTATAAAGTCTGGAAATGCTCCACAGACAATGAATTGGGAAATATGTTATAGACGACACTGAGCACCCAGGGGAAATGATCCAAGTATGTGGGTAAATTTGCCCTTTCAGAAGTAAGAACACTACAATAGAATAAAGCCTCATTTGGGTGTAAAAAAATATACAAACATTAGGGGGGGGGGGGGGTCCACAAAATCAGTCTCACAATTATTATCTATGGAGCCGCTCCAGACTTTACACCTGATGACATCACAAGTTTGAGACCAACTTCTCTGGTTTCTGGCTTTGAGACAGAGGAGTTCATGTCCACATATATTGATTCAACTTTAAGCCAAAGAAATATCATTTTGGTGTTGTTGTTAAAGCTGCAACATATGCTTGAGTCAAAGTCCATTTGGTTCTTTCCCCTACAACCATATATTATGTTGACATTATCGCTCTGGAACCAAGAGCACTGTGTGAAACGCAAAAACAGAGATAACATATGAGGTTTAACTGTGTAACTCCCAGTCAGTCAGCAACACAAATAATCACCTCCAAGGGGGTGGGGGGGGGGGGGGGGGGGGAGTATGGGAGGGTTGTGAGGGGTTTCCAATCGATGGCCCTGATTGGATAACAAATACAGCCTACTAATGAGCTCCAAGTTTCACTATCTGACACATACCATGCTGCCAAATGTTAAATAAGATGCTCGCCATGCATAACAATGACTCAATGTTTAAAATTTAGAGTGGTTTGGTGCATTAGTGCTGGCATTTGAGATGTGTAGCATGTTAACAGTTAAATGGAGTAGAAACATGTAGCGAGTGAGCTGAACTCTGCTCATACCCTCCATAAATTAATCTTTAATCCTACAGTGGTAAAAAGGGGCAGCCTGTGCCATGGGAGACCTGTGCAAGAGGTAGCCTGCACTTGTCTCGTAGTTCCAACATAAAATGTGCACATAGAGGCCAGCTCTCTGATTCACATTTGGAGTAATCCAAAACACAAAAAGAAAAAACACACAAAAAAGTGAAAAGACACAAATGCCCAAAGAGTGGAGTTTCACCTGAACAGGTTTCATACAGGAATACCTAGGTGACGGGTGTAGTGTCAACAAGTACATGTAATGACACAGCTCAGCTCCCCAAAGACAGGAGATCCTCTCTTTCTATGGCACCCACACCAATACACACACACACACAAGTTTTCATTTATTAATAATAAAAGCTGTCTTTACACGCATGCTGGAACAAACAGCAAAGCCACAGGCAGATCGGCTGACTTCAGAGAAACTTCCCCGACGCTGACATTCAAACGGGCAAGGACACATTCAAACAATCTCTGAAAGAAAGCCCTGACACTCACCGAGTGAGAGGATCTTCTCCTTCTCTTCTGTGTCTTTATTTCCTGTGTTTTTATTCTCTCCGTCTCTTTTCCTCACTCAGGGGGAAATCCTTTACTTCTGACAAGAGCAGCAGAGCCGGTTGTGCAGCTGGTGTGCGAGACAGCGAGTGAGTGTGTGTCTGCGCGTGTGTGAGAGGAGCGTGCGAGTCCAGAGGTCAGAGGTAGTCGGACGTGGTCACGGAGAGATTTAAAAGGATGTCGCGACTTCTCCGCTCTATCTCGCTGCCTTCTCTCCTCGCTTGCCGTCTCAGGAATGCACTTCTCCTGGGTGTCCTCACCACAGCCAAGATCTGAGAGACTGCTTGGGTTCTCTCTCTCTCTCTCTCTCTCTCCGTCTACACCCCTCCTCCTTCTCTCTGTCTCTCACCCACACAGAAACACACCCTCCCAGTCACTCTCACTCACTCTCTCTCTCTCTCTCTCTCTCTCTCTCTCTCTCTCTCTCTCTCTCTCTCTCGCTCTCTCTCTCTCTCTCTCTCTCTCTCGCTCTCTCTCTCGCTCTCTCTCTCTCGCTCGCTCTCTCTCTCTCGCTCTCTCTCTCTCTCTCCCCACCCTTTCTGCTGACAGATCAGGTACCTCCCCCTTTTCAGGTAGTTGAAAGAGTGTTTTTGGTTGTCGTTCTCTCGCTGTATCAATTTCCTCAGTTATTCTCTTTGTATTCTACATTCCCCGATGACACAAAGGGCTGCTTGTAATAAAGCGCAGAGATAAGAGCAGAGTGAACTAGAAACTCTTTGCATGCACGAATACCAGTCTCTACTGTTTGTACGATCTATAACCTTCGGCATTATGCATCCACCCTGTTGCCTCATGTCACATGAACAGCTGATTACACAAATGAGTCTGTCAGGTGATTTTCTTCCTTTTCCTGGAATGAGGTCATAGTCCGGCAGACCAGGTGCAGTTTGAGAGTCTGTGTGTGTGTGTGTGTGTCTGCTTAGAGCTGGACTACGCCCTGTGGGAAAAATTGGAGAACGAAGCAGCCCAAATCTGACCACCTTGGTCCAGAGAGTGACACATGTTCAAAACTAAAGAATAATCAATTATTACGACTCAATATTTAAATCATGAAACGATGCCAAAATTCTGAAGCTTCCATCTCCACAACCCCCTCCCAAACACAAACACAGAGCTAAGACATGCGTGACCAACTGGTGCGGCAGAATGTGTGGGAGCCCCTCAGCATGAGCAGACTCTTTTTTCTTTTCTTTTTGTATCGACACCTCTCTTCTCTCCATCACCTAATCTCCCCAAATATTACATTCAAAACATTATTAGCCCCTTTTATTTTACTTACGTTTACTTTACTGTAAACCCTCACCCTGCTATCAGCTGTTACTGTAAGATTGCAGTGAATCAGCCACACTGTTTGTGTACAAAAAGAAAATGCTCATGGGTAAAAAGAAACCATAATAAAGCCTTTCGAAGCTTTTTTGTTTGTTTTATCTGATAACCATCTATAATATAAACAAAATGCGTTTTTAATAGATGCCCTAAAATCTTTTTACAGCCAAGAAATAAACTTGTTGGTGTGAGAATATCTTGGGCACAATATATACACCATTACCGATATATCTGTGTCAGGTTGTGACCCAAGTGTTACACTTCTTTCAGGTCAATTTGCTATTTTGTCTGCAACCATCTAACTGTTACTTTAATTTATCTTATTTTCCTTTTCCTTGCGTGAGCGAAGGACATTAGATAATAAATACTGAAATAAATGCTTGTCACAAAAAGAGTTAGAATGTGTTGGTTTGAAAAAGACAAAAGTAAAAAGAAAACAAGATGCCAGTTTCAAACTCAAGCAGCAGCAGCAGGCCATGGACAACACCTACTTCATCCTTGTGTTTACTTTGTCTTTATCTGACGTCAGATTGTATTCTGATCAGACTAACGAGGACATGCAGTCACATCGCCTAATAACCAGTGTGCACATTGTATTAAGCAGATGTTCCAAAAATAGACTTCTTGGATTAATTGTATTAATTTGATGAATTAAATCATGCAAACAAAAGACCACTGTGAAGAATGCTTTAGCTTTTAGCCAGGCTGAGTCACAGAGGCCCGCAGAGAGTCAGTTCACATCCATGTGAACGGTTTCACTGTTCCGTCTATAAAGCAAAGCTTTTGGCACATCTAAGAGCTGTGTTGTCTGACAAATCACTTGAACCACACTGGTGGGGGAAGAGCCTCCTGAGGCATTGCTGAGGTACTAAAGGACACAGTGAGAAAAGGCTTAGGTGCCAAGGTGACATTTTAAAAGCAGCAGAGAAGTGAGTACACTTTATGGATACTGACAGTCTATTACCCTTCAGTGGTTGTGTGTTTGTCCATCGTCAGACCCAAACCAAGTTCATTTAAAAGCTTTTGTTGTAAGACATGACTAAGTACTGGTTAACATTTGGTGAGTCCTCCGTATCGGTTTGAGAGTCTGAAGCTGGAAAGACAACAGGGCTGAAATCAGAGTGGTGGGTGAGGGTATTGTAATGTGATGTGGAGGATTATCAGTCCAAAGCCTCCCAGACTTCTCTGACACCTTCCAGGCATTCCTTAGGGCACCTCCCACTGCTGTGCCTCCCTCATCCCACCCTCTCCTGTCAAACCTCACATATCATCCCTCTTTTTCTGCGTGACTCAAACATTCTTGCAACCCCCTTTTCTTCTTCTTCTCCTCCTCCTTCTCCTCCTCCTCCTCCTCCTCCTCCTCCTCCTCCTCCTCCCTCTGCATTCAGCAAAGAAAGCTAAAGAAAACAAAGATGAGGCCTAAAAAGCTTTAAAAACCTGCGCATTAAGAAGAATTCCTCTGCAATTTTGTACTTTTTTTTATCCCCGTTGCACAAAGGCTGAAAATGCACTCAACTCCACACTCTGAATAGCTATTTGACTGCTTTCAAATCAACACCTACTACCAAGTTAATACCTCGACAAGTGATTGTAGGTATGAATTTGTCCAAAGACTGGCGAGCCAGTCATAACTCTGCTCACACGAGACAGGAAGATAGCTCTCAGGCTGAGAAAAAGACTGGTTGGGTCTGGCAGCAGTTCAATAGGTTCTGTGGAGGGGAGCAGAGTGAGGGGAATACATGCTGATAGTGTCTTTGTTGGCCATTATTCACCAAGAATGAATAGCATTAAGTTGCTGCCACAGCTCACCCCTTCCCGTCTTCCCTGTTGAAACCCCCGCCCCGTCTTCTCTCTCTATTTATTCAGCCTTTCACCAAAAACAGCCTTTAACAGGTGGACAACAGGTCAAGAATAAAGCCTGGACAGTGAATGGAATAAGAGCAGCCCAAGTCAGCTCTATTTTCAGAAGCCCAAACAAGTTACACAATCCTGAACTTTTGTTGACATCCATTTTCATAGTCATGGCAAGCAACGCAAGGTAGTAATGCTCTGTTTTTGCCAAACATGCCTAAGTATAGCATTGCTGTCTCATTATGGTCAGGCCAGTGGTGTTGCTTCAGCAGTGTTGCCATGTCGTGTGTATCATTATGAAAAGCGAGATGGCTTTCACCAGTGAAAGTAATTGCACTGTTGAGACGTAAATATAGCACATCCCACACACAAACAGACAAAGACTTTTGTTTTCTTCCCAGAAAACCTGACTCAGAAGATGATACATGTTTTGGAAGCAAACGCATGTCACTATATCATCTTCTTACAAAAAACAACAGCTGCTTTGAAAATACATTGCCACGGTAAACCTGAGGATGACAGGGGAGAACAAAGTGAAAAGACAGTGAGAGGGTAAATTGGATCAACATATACACTGCTGGTAAACAAACCAGACGCTAGATGGAAAAGAAGACGAAAAAAAAATACCTGAGCTTTATTTTTTTTTGTTCTCTCTGAACGATCTTCAGATTGCACTAACGAAGCACATAAGAGAATCTCGGTTGGCTTTTAGCAGCTTCCAAGTTGTCGGGACTTTGGCTGCACTCCGGCACGACTCTTTCTTCCCCATTTTTAATTCAGAACCAGTCCAGACTGGATAAGGACTAAATTATTACCATTCAAAAAAGCACTTCTACCTTTCGTATGGCCTTGTGTTGCATTTTTGAGGGGCTTTATGAAAAGTTATTTTTATATAGGAAATACATTTGAACCCTAAATCACCAGCTGCAACATTGTTCTTCAATGCTCTCAAGTGGTAATGTTGGAAGTAGCTAACTAGTGCCTCAAAATGTCTCATCATGCCTTCATCCCCTCTAGCAAAGCCAGTTTGTTTTCATCCTACTTCTAGATGTATAGTCAGTCTCCGTCTCTTGAGATAAAGCTGTGCCATTACAGTCACACTGTGCTGCTCTGAGCTGTTCCTATCAGAAAATGGAAATAGGCTACAACCAGCCTGATTGGTGCTGGTAGAAAGCGGTGTCTGTCAGAGGGCCCTCAACTTTTAACACATGCACAAAGTTGGATGGGATGTTGATGGGGTGCCTTTTCATTTGTCTCCGTGTCTTTCCCATGCAAGAAGTGCAAGTGAGAGAGGGAACAAAAGAGAGTCAAAGTCAACAAGACGCTACTACCAGTGACCCCCCCCCCCCCCCTCCGTACAAGCCGCAGGTCCTGGCTAAGCTGAGGATTTCTCAGGACAGAAGGGGGACCCAACCCACAGGCTACAACCCTGGTCAATGAACACCATGTGCAAGGAAACAAAGAGTAGGCAAGATGAGATATTGGCCTGTGTGGGGGTTGGAACTGCTGATTTAATGATGATCGCAGTAAAAAGCCAGTGGAGGGGGGCACTGGATTCACAGGAAATCCAAGTTAGTGACAGGGGAGCCATCAGGTGGGAGCAGGTCAGAGGTCGGAGGTGAACAAAAGCTTTGTAAGCCCCACACAGAGTGAGGGAGAGGCCCCCGGACGCACTCACGGACGCCCAGTCTGTCTGTCTACATGCCTCTGCCTGTAATTTGTTTGTCTGACAATGTCTTCGTACATCTGTTTGTCAAGTCTAAATGCTTTTCCATTTGTGCTCTATAAAGCCTCAGATGTCACCCTCACTTTTCTGTCCATTAAGTCAAAACACTGTTTGCAATCCTGGTCTATTCCATCTAGTGTCTGGGGAAAAGGGCTATCCAAACACTTGCAGGAAAAACAGCATTTAAAAGCTTTCACTGCACCGGGCCTTTCATCTCGTTCCTTCAATGGCTTTACTGGATCAAAGGAAAGCTGTAGCTGTGTTATAGTAATAAAGTCTTTTGTAGCTACAATTATGACCTATAAGCACACGCAAACAGAGAAATCTATGCATGCATGCACATAATGGAGTTCTCTAATCATACCATTTTAACAACAGACATTTTAGATTGAAGAAGAGGATACATGCAAAACGGATTCACCAGAACTTCAAGTACAGACACTTGAAGAACCTATTGAATTTTAACGAGGCCGGTGAGACTGCTATCTCCATCTTTATCGGGGTGGTAGAGGGTCTGAGTGTGTGGTGGAGTGGGCATGTGCATGAGACTGAATTAATGACATACGTGTGTGTGTGTGCGTATTGGTGGATATGCCAAATTACTAATCAGCGCTTAGACAAAGGCCATATGTGTGCAAGTCTGTGCATCTCACCCACATATCTCCCACATACTCCTCTCCACATCTGCGTAGAAACTATCAGCAGGAATGCTAGGATTGTTGGGTCAGCAGTAGTGACATCATGGCAGCCCGTCAGAAGCAACAAAAAGGCCTCAGTGCCAGTTTCCTCCTGGTTGCATCAGCTGCACGATACCAGGCTGTGGATCAAGGACACACACTCCAGCCCCGGCCTCCTGCTCGCTTCATGAGTCTTCAAACATTCAATGCAATTGGGATGTCTAAAACATCATATTCATGAAAATTGTTTCGATTTCCACATCATCTGACCATGCAGTCTTAAAAATATATACACCTGCATGGCCTCAAACCATAGACTGTATATACGAAGTACACATAGTCAGACGTAACCCATTCGTTTGTGGACTACAGTTTTAAAGCCTCCAGTTTGGCCGTCGCCATCTTGGTTTTTTAAGTGACAACTAAGACAAAATTAAAATGTCCACTTAATTGAAGAAGACTTGCGATTGAGACCATAAACTCATTAGGAAAATGTTTACTGGGGTAATAAATCAAGTGAGAAGTTATTTCTCATAGACTTCTATACAATCGGACTTCTTTTTGCAACCAGTGGAGTCACTACATGCTGGCTATTATAAAGAACGCAAGTTTACATTTTCAACATTCTGTGGTTATATAAACAGCACAAATCAGTGAACCTAACCAGCCAAACATGTATAACTACATTATTCTTTCTAAAATCAGTCGCTTCTGCCACTGCCATCTCTTCTTTCATGTGTCTCTTGCCTACATGAGGGGTCAAGTGTCAGCTCACAGATGCTAGTCTGTGTTTGTGTAGGGAGTGTGAGTGCGTATGTGCAAAGGATCCTTCAGGTCATCAGATAAAGTGCACCTGAGGGAGGGGCAGGGAGCCCGTTTTCAGTGTTGCCACGGTAACCCAATAGAGACGCGACCACCTGGTTGATGGAGCCCAACAAGGGGCACCACTTCAGGACAGTAACCATGCTCACAAAATAGCCCAAACACAACCCATGCTGTGTTTGTGCCCTGACAAGCCGAGCGGAGCAGAGAGCGCACACAGCTGTTGAATCTTTCATGGAACATAAAAAAAGGAGCTAAGCCTACTGTGCAGCTCTTATTACCGCAGAGAAATAACTTTGGCCCATCTTGAGTTATCTACACATGGTTTTAGTTATAATCTATCATGTTGGACATTTAAAATGCCAAGCCACGCCAGCCGTGGTTGTTTGAGTGCCATACCATAACAAATGTATAGAATGTGTCCCGGACACACACACAGATCATAGTTATCACAGTACACGAGCATACTGGTGCTGAATAGTGACTAATACGACTGTAAATCTGTCAATAAATAAAAGACAGACTAATATTTAAATTTAAAACAATAAGTCATTGCTTGATCAATGGCTAATATGTCATTTACTTTGTTTGACTTTTGCAGTAATGAAAACAAGTTCAGACAAAAACAAGTGTAAAAAAACACTTAATTCTTAATAACGCAACAAACAAGGAAGTTTATTTCACTCACCTCCTGCAGTCTAATGGTCTCTGTGACTGCCTGTTTGATGAAAAAGGAGAAGAGGGAGAGGATGAAGAGCTACACAACCCTGTCACTGTCTCACGGGCTACCTGATCCACCACAGCCTGTGGAAAAGACAGAGTGACAGAGAGAGACCGGCTCAGAGCGATGCAGAGAAGAGGGGGGGGGGCAGCTGCAGAAAAAAGTGAAGTGGTGCCGCCATTCCCCGTCACCCGGGAAACCAACGCTCTTTCAAAGAAAAATCGACCAATGGCAAAGAACAGGCAATTGTGTTCAGACAAAAAGTCACATGACACCAAAACACCACTCCCTA